>NC_056682.1:189064990-189367875 GCF_018350215.1 Panthera leo
CTGAGTTGATGTGGAGAACAGCAACATAATTTGATAATGTGAATTGTGACACTTTCCACCTCTTCCATGCTTGGGAACAGTTTAAACGGTACAAAAATATCAGCTCCTTCTCAGAGTTTGGAAGGCTTTCTTGCTAAAATCATCTGAGCTTCATGCTTTTTCAAAGAATAGCTCTTTTTATGAGGACATCAATTTACTACATGGTGATGGGTCGATTCAGATTTTCTATTTTGTCCTGTGTCAATTTTGGTAATCTTCATTTTTCCAGAATAATTATTCATTTCATTGGAATTACATGTATGGCACAGAATTATGCATAGTATTATAATTTTTAAAATCCTACCTGTTTCTGGGATTGTATATTTTTATTTTTACATAATAATGTTTTCACTTTTCACTTGATCAGCTTACTTAGAAGGTTTGGGTATGTTGCTGTTATTTTTCAAAGGCTCTGCTCTTGGATTTTTTTTAAATTAATTCTAATATAATTTTTCTATTTATACATTTCTGCCTCTTCTTTTATCCTCTTTCAATAGGTTTGTTTTCTTTTTCTAACTTCTTGAGTTGAGGCTTAATTCATTTATTTCCAAGCCATCTTGTTTAATAAGGTATGCATGAAATGTTGTGCATATGCCTCTGACCCTGGTAGTGATTGTACCTCTTAGATTTGACATGGCTTGTCATCACTTGTAATTTTTTTGGTAATAAAAGTTTTGTATTTTGTATTTTTAGGAGAATATTTAAAATTATTACATTATTTGGTACATTTAAGTGTTTAATATAGACACATACACACATGTTTCCTTATTTTTATTGAATTGTGGCCTGCAAACATATTCTCTGAAATTTCAGTTTTAAAGAGTTTATATGATCTCATACTTTTAATATCAAGAGTCTATTTTAATCTTCACTTTCTCTTTCCATAGAACATATAACAGTGAAGTTAAGAGTTCAAAACTAGCTCTAGAACTTTCTTATATGGACTGCACTGACTTTGTTCTCCCCATGGCTCCTTTTTTCCTTCAGGAACTTCACTGCTGATTACTCATTAGTCTCTTATGCTCTGGTAGAATGCAGGTCTCTCATTTCATGGAACTTTCTCTGCCCTTGACTCATGAAACCCTTGACTTCAGTTCTTTTTATACCTCCTTGGCTATTATTCTTGAGACACTTCATTAATTATTCCTTCTCTGTGCATCCCTTTATTATAGTTTTCACTAGAATTTTTATCTTTGGTTCACTGTCTCTCTCTCTCTCTCTCTCTCTCTCTCTCTCTCTCTCTTTTTCTGCAAATTACATTGTGTTGGGCAAGCTCTTTTATTTCTACACAATCAAATAAATGTATTTTACACTTTCTTATCAGTAGCTTACTGCCACCTGAACTTAATCACCAGAACATTATGTTATGTTTATGAAATTAATATAATATGAAGCATAAGGTAATAATAATAATAAAAAGATTTCTGTCACATGGAATTAAAATATTCTTGAAGACTTCAACCATAAGTATGTGAAAAGTGTCTTCATTACTATCACATAACCTACACTAAAGAAATAGAATGTCTTTCATACAATAAGTAAAGTAATAATAAAAAAAAAGATGGACTTGAGTTCATTTAGATGCATTACCATTGATTCTCTATTGTATCTCTGTAGGTTTCTCAGGCCAATTTCTTTCCATTAAATCATATTATCCTTATTAAAATGGAGTTACTCAGTTACAGAGAATTCCAGAATTGTTTGAAGATATGTTACAGATTATGAATGAAAGATATAAATGCAACCAAAACTTCAATATCAGCCTCTGTAAAATATTGTGAGTTATCTTTCCTATCTCGAAGTCAGTGTAGGGGAAAATTTTGTGAACATTAATCACCAACCAGCTATGCATCAGCTTCATGGGTATATGATATGCAAACCAGATTGTGCTCACTAATTATTATGTATTGCATGACATACAATATTCTATTACAAAATAAAACATCTTATTAAAATCAAGGTGGGGTGCCTGGAGTTAAGCATCCAACTTCTGATTTTGGCTCAGGTCATGAGCTCATAGTTCATGGAATTGAGCCCCGCATGAGATCAGGCTTTGCGACGACAGTGCAGAAAGGTCTCTGCCCCTCTCCTGCGTGTGTGCTTTCTTTCTCCCAATAAGTAAATAAATAAACTTAAAAAGTAAATAAAATCAAGGTCATTTAAATCTTTTCTTTTCCTAAATCTTCCATGCCTATCAATCTTCAATATAATTAAGTTAGATTACAGAAGTTTTCTTTAGCAAGTTACACTGATATTTATGTAGTTTAAGGTTCCTTTCGGTGTTCTCAAAATTACTTTAAAAAGCAATTTAATATGGATGCCTTTTGGACTTCAGGTCTCTCTTTTCAAATGAATAAAAGCAAAAGATGCACTTTAAGTAAATAGATGATACTAACTGTGTTGATGTGGCTCATCGATGGATTAATTATAGGACAAACATGAATTACTCTCAAAAATAAATCATTTTTGACTGCCAGTTTCTCTTCTCAACTTCTTCTTTTCCCTTTCTTGCCAAATAAATTGACAATCACATTTAATATTTGACAACTAGGAAAAAGCTGCATTAAAAAAAGTTCTCCAGGTCTGGTGAGAACTTTGATAATAATCTATTACAATAAATACATGACCATTGCAACAGTGGACTCAGATATAATGGCAGCTTTTATATTAACCTTGCAAATCTGTTCATTAAAAACATTTTATTATGTGTTTCTTTGCTTTCTTGCCAAATGACTAACTTTCTATTTACCATTTTCATCTTTAGTCAAGTAGAGATATCCAAACCAGGAAATTCCTTGTCCCTTTCTTTGACTTTATTTTGGAAATCATGCTTAGGTTCTCATTTATATTATATAACTATGGATCACACAGAAATGATAGCGGTACCCAGTCTTAGTTCAAATTTTCCAAAAAGAAAAATGATTTTCAAGCAAAAATTTCAAGGAGGGAACATTCCAATTTTGCAAAAATTAATTAATGACTTATTTTTGTTTGCATTTTGCTTTTATTACTTATTTCCCATAGATAGTTGCTGGCTGAGGCTGCGGGAAGGTGCTTATTTATCCAGTCCCAATAAGATTATTTGGTGGGTAGATTCAATAAGTGAGGTCCTGAAAGAAAATATGATGAGGATCCAGAAGAATATTTCATCGAAAAGGATAGAACAGTTGTTTTCAGTGTTCATTTCTATTACAATATACTTAAATGGGAAACCTTCACAAAAGATTTTTAGGGTGGTGAAAATACTCTGTATGATACCACAATAATGGATACATGTCAATATTCATTTGTCCATACCTTTAGACGGTACAACATCAAGAGTAAACCTTAAAGTACACTGTTGATTTTACGTTATTATGATGTAACAAACATACCACTCTGGTGGTGAATGTTGATAATAGGGGAAGCAATACATGTATGGTAGTAGGAAGTATATGGGGAATCTCTTTATCTTCTGCTCAATTTTGCTGTGAATCCTAAACTGTTCTTTAAAAAGTCTTAACAATATATATAAATGATAAATTAAAAAAAAAAAAGAAACTTGCTACAGCATGGAAACACTTGGATGATAGCATTGTGGTACTCAGCAGACTACTGAGCCCTCACTACATGGATAAGCTATTCCATTGGTGCATCCACAGGACTGTCCTTCCCAGTATTCAGCTACTTGCATAGGCAGCCCTCTCCCACGTTGCATCTGAGTCAACAGGGCTTTAGCATGTGCGATGCAACAGAGCCTCGATACACACACAGCAGAACTTTTATGATTAGAACATTCTTTCGGAGAACACAGCCACCATGTTTAAGGTTGTCTAAACTATCTTTCTGGAAAAAAGGCCATAAGAGGTTTTTTCAGCTAAAACAGTGCATGAGAGGGAGCTAACATAAAAGAAGACTGAGGGTCCCTGGTGAGCTCCAAAATTCATGAGTAACCCCTCCCGACATATATGAAGGAGAAGAAACTCCCAGTCAACCCACAAACAGTTGAAAAATAAATACTTTAAGCCACTAAGTTTTGATGTGATATGCTACCCAGCAATAATTAACTGATACACTGTCTATTCAGTTTCATCTTCTTTTTTTATTATAACCTTTATTATAACCTCATAAAATGTCTCCACATACTAGGAGTCCCCAACTTTTCTTCCCCTACACTTTGATCTTTGATTCTACAAATTTCCCTCCCCTGCATTTTAATCTTTAGTAATTCCCAATCGTTCTTTCTCTTGCTTTGTACCTTGATCTTAACATTTCATCTGTTGCGAGTTGGAGTGGGGTATGTCCATAGAAGGCTTATAGAGGATGATGTTAGAGTCATCTGGAATTTTTCATCAACATTCTAAGAAGTTTGGTTAGTGTTCCTGTTCTCCCACTCTATCTATTCACATGAAATGATTTGCTTAGTGAGGCATTGGCCCTTAATGAAATGAGTGTCATCTCCTTGAGTATATTATAGGGAATGAAAACCAAAACCAATTATTCTATTCACTTTGATTGAATATTTTGCTCTTGATGTGATTTTCTTTCCAGACCTCACCCACTAGTCTTCCCACCTAGTCTTCCCATAGCATTAGAACAGTAAGCACCTTCTCTCAGCCTCAGCCAGCAACTATTTATGGGAATTAAATTAAAAAAAAAAAAAACACACACACACAAATAAAAATGAGGCATTAATTGGTATTTCCAGAATCTGAATCTTCTCTTACTGAAATGTTTGCTTTAACCACTGATAACCACTCATCTTTTACTGTTTCCATGGTTTTGCTTTTTCCAGAATGTGATGTAGTTGGAATCATACAGTATGTAGCCTTTTCAGATTCTTTTACTTAGTACTATGCATTTAAGTTTCTTCCACTTCTTTTTCATGTATTGTTTGCTCATTTTTTAGTGATGAATAGCATTCCATTGTCTGGATGTACCATAATTTGTTTATCCATTCATCTCCTGAAGGACATATTGGTTACTTCCAAATTTTGGTGATTATGAATAAAGCTGCTCTTGACATCCATGTGTACTTTTTGTATGGTCATAAGTTTTCAACTACTTTGGATAAATACCAATGAATGTGATCATTGTGGGACCAAAAAGTAAAAATATGTTTAGTTTTCTAAGAAACTGCCAAGCAGTTTTCCAAAGTGGCTGTATCATTTTGCATTCCTACTGGGAATGTATGAGCATTACTGATGTTCCACATCCTTGTCAGCACTTGGTGTTGTCCATGTTCTGGATTTTGGCTATTTCAATAGGTTTGTACTGGTTTCTTATTGCTCTTTTAATTTGCATTTCCCTGATGATACATAATGTGGAGCATCTTTTCATAGGTTTATCTGCCATTTGCATATCTTATTTGATGAAGCATCTGTTAAGGTCTTTGGCTCATTTTTAATTTGTTTGCTTTCTTATTGTTGAGTAGTAAGAATTCTCGGTATATTTTGTATGAAAGTCTTCATTCAGGTCCATCTTTGCAAATATTTTCTCTCAGACTGTGGCTTATTTTCTCATTCTCTTGACAATGTCTTTCTCAAAACAGAAAATTTTAATTAATGAAGTCTTTTATGTCAGTTATTTCTTTAAGGATCATGCCTTCGGTATTGCATCTAACAGATCATTGCCATATTCAAGGTCATCGGTGTTTCTCCTATGCTATCTTCTAGGAATTTTATAGTTTTGAACTTTCTATTTAAATCTGTGATACATTTTAAGTTAATTTTTCTAAGAGGTAAACATTCTATGATTTGAATTTATTCATCAGAGGTTTGTAGTTTTCCTTTTCTATATCTTGTACATATTTTGTTAGATTTATAATTACCTATTTTATTTTGGAGGATGTTACTGTAAATGATACTGCACTTTTAATGATATTGGAAAGCAATTGACTTCTGCATTTTTAACCTTATATCTTACAAGCTTTTAATTTGCCCATTAGTTCAAAGAGGATTTTTTGGTCATTTTTTTTTAGTGTTCTCTGCATAGAGGATCATGTCATTTGCAAACAAACCATTTATTTCTTCCTTCCCAATCTGTATGCCTTTTATTTTATTTTCTTGTCTTACTACATTAGCTAGACCTTCTAGTACAATGTTGAAAAGGAGTGACAGAGGGGACAGCCCTTTCTTATACTAGATCTTAATGGGAAAGCTTCAAGTTTCTTACCACTAAGTATGATGTTAGATGTGGGGGTTTTTGCAGATAATCTTTATCAAGTTGAAGAGGTTTCCCATCATGAATAAGTGTTGGATTTTGTCAAATACTTTTCCGGCATCTACTGATATATTCAAGTGATTTTTCTTTTTTAGCCTCTTGATGTGATGGATTATATTAATGGTTTTCAAATATTAAACCAGACTTGCATACCTGGGATAAATCCCACTTGTTACTTGTGTATAATCTTTTTTTTTATATTGTTGGCTTCAATTTTCTAATATTATTTGTTGATTTTTGCATGTCTTATCATGAGAGATATTTATTTGTATTTTTCTTTTCTTACAAATCTTTTAATGGTCCTGGCATAGCATAATGCTGGCCTCATGAATTAGGAAGTATTCCCTCCATTTCTGTCCTGTGCAAGAGGTTTTAGAAAATTTGTATAATTTCTTTCTTACATGTTTGGTGGAGTTCATCAGTAAGCTTATCTAGGTCTACTGCTTTCTGGTTTGGAAGGTTATTAATATAGATTCAATTTCTCTAATAGATGCAGGCCTATTCAGATTGTCTTTCTTCTGTGAGTTTTGGCAAATAGTACATTTCAAGAAGAAAAGATAATGTTTCTTCTAGGTTATCAAATTGGTGGGCAGAGAGTTGTTCATAACATTTTATTATCCTTATAATGTCCATAGGATATGCAATGATACCTTCTCTTTCACTTCTTATATTAATTATTTGTAGCCTCTTTTTTTATATTTAACCTGCCTAGAGGCTTATCAATTTTATTGATCTTTTCGAAAAACTAGATTTCACTGGATTGATTTTCCAAGATGGTTTTTTTTTAAGGAAATATTGCTGTCATCTTTTTATAGAGTATAATTCATCTGCACTCTGCTCCACTCACCTTCCTCTGTATGAAAAGACAATAAAGTGCAGGAAATAGTCCTCCATATCACATCTGATTCTTTCTCAGATCCATAAAGAATCTAAATGTTTTCCTTGTCACAATACATTTACTTGGAGTAGCACAAACAGGTGTTCTTCAGTTTTTTCACAATGTTAGTAAAATTCCTGCCTCAACATAAATCTTGTTGGAGCATGGAGTTCATTGTCCTAAAAAATGATATTGTAAACGTGGCTTAGTTGGTTTGTTTTTGCAACAGGTGCTGCTATGGACTGAATGTTTGTTTCCTCAAAACCTCAAATGATAAAACCTGATGTCCCATGTGATGATATTTAGAGGTGGGGCCTTTGGGAGGTGACTAAGTCATTTAAGGTGGAACCCTGATGAATAGAATTAGTATCCTTATGAAAGAGACCTCGGATAGCTCCCTTGTTCTCCTTAGGCCTTGTGAAGACACTGTGAGATAGTCATTTATGAATCAGGAACTGGACTCTCATCAGGCACCAAGTCTTCTAGCATCTTGATCTTGGATTTCTCAGCCTCCAGAACAGTGAGAAATAAATGTTTGTTGTTTAAGCCACCCAGTCTATAGTATTTTGTTATAGCAGCCCAAATGGACTAAGACAGATACCATGAGAAAGTTGTCTTTTTGGTTTTTTGTTTTTGTTTTTTTTTTTTTTTTAGTTTTTATTCATAGGGACACCTGGGTGGTTCAGTTGGCTAAACATCCAACTCTTGATTTTGACTTAGTCATGAACTCGATGGTTCATGAGTTCGAGCCCTGCTTCGGGCTCTGTACTGACAGTGTGGAGCCTGCTTGGGATTCTCTCTCTCCCCCTCTCTTCACCTATCCTCTGCTGGCTCGCTCTCTCTTTCTCACTCAAAAATAAATAAGCTAAAAAAATTTAAAAAGTAAACCTTATTCATAAATATCTAACTAGCCTATAAGAAAAATTTCCAATTGCTCTGATTATGCTTTCCAGTAGTACATGATTTATTTTGCTTTTTTTTTTGCAGACTTAAAAAACAAAGTTTATTTATTTATTTTGAGAGAGAGAGTAGGGGAGAGGCAGAGAGAGAGGGAGAGAGACAGAATGCCAAGCAGACTCCGCACTGTCATCGCAGAGCCCAATGCAAGTTTCCAACTAACCAACTGAGATCATTACCTGAGCCCAAATCAATAGTCAGACGCTTAACTGACTGAGCCACCCAGGCACCTCTTGCAGTAGATTTTTTAATGTCACAAACATTCCATCTCATGATTAAATATGTGTCTAGAACTTAATGTTTTCAATATACCTGACAGACATTGCTAGCTATTCCTTTGAACAAGACTGTGAAATGAGTTATCACTGAGTTGAGAACATCATCTTTTAGATAAAGGAGATGAGGCTTGAGAGATTGCCCAAGGTCATGTTATATAGGAATGACAGAGCTGAGATTAGAATTCTCAGCTTTCAGTGTCTCTGCTTTCATAAAATCAGATGGATCTGAGCTGAGTGTCTCCTTAAATGAAGAAAAAAGTTTCAAGGAAGGGGCATGTGACTCTAGCCTGAGAAATGGCAATTTAGCAATTTAGTGGATGTGATTTTAAGAATAGATTTGCCTTCCATTGTGATGTGGATTTTTTTATCACTTCTTATAATTTCTTTTGTGATAATCTTAGGAAGAAGCAATCTAATGTTAGATATAAGAGATGTAATATTTAAAGTAGGCTGCCCCTTGTAAGTAAAAACTGAGTGAAAGAAGGAACTATTTGAAATGATCGTGGATTTAATAAAGACTCACTTCTTTACCTTAATTTTTGTTAATGGCAAACACACTTTCCCCAAAGAAATTACATGTTGTCCATCTACAGTATGTTATAAATTACATATCCAGCCATCATTGCTAATATTTAATTGGCTATATATAGAATCCATTAAAATAGTATCAGTTTACTACATTAATTTCTACTTGTTTGGGGCAGATGTATAAAGCATAGTAACAAAGAAGATAGGATATTACTAGCATCTGTACTTTTATTTTTGCTCAGTAGTTTGTTTATTTTCATTGGTTCATTTTAGTAATATGCTGTAAATTAATTAGCTGCAATAGAAACTTTGAATAATTCAAAGAGGCACTTTAGGAAAATTGCATTTTTTCCCCAAAATTGGCTATATTGCAAGTTTGTTATGATGAATAATAGTGAGGCAGTTGTTTGAGTTGATTTATTGTTCTTACATAAAAAATTCATACAATTTTTAGCAGAAATGAGGCTATTTATAGTAATTACCTCTTTCAAAGGCATTACAGCAGAGATACAAGGGAATCCACAGGAGTACTCATTATTCTGAGCCTTAAAAGATAACATGTACTACAGGATCAAGAGGAAACGAGAATCAAAGCTATACTAGTCAATCCAGCTTCTTGTAACTGTTATAAATGTGTTGAATCCAAGAGCATTTTTTTGTATTTTGCTTTTACTGTGATTTTTGACTCAAAGCATTTTTTGAAACATGTTAATTTTCTTAATGTAATTCCACTCAGTGTTTTGTTTTCAATTTTGTTCATTAAAAAAATCAGTTGAAAATAATTTCCTTGGTGTGGTGGTTTTTATCTGTTTGCTCTCCCCCTCACCCCACTCTATTCCCCTATCCTAACTACATGCTCACCAGATTTCTCTTCTCTGCTGGTCTCTGAATTGCTCTCTGCCCCAGGAGTTTTGACTTCCATAGACTTCATCACTTGATTCTTTAGCCCCTTGAATTCTAGATGTATTTGGCCAAGAGGGCATAACATGAAATGGAAAGGTGATCGAGAGAGGTTAAAATATTTAGTTTCCATTCCCCTCCTCCTCTAGTACCTCATCTCCCCTGTGCCCTGGGCTCTGGCAGTGTCTGTATCCTACAGCCACAATGCCTGGTGGCTTGGGATGTCTTCCAAGGAATCAGCGCTTGCTGAGTGCTGATTATATAATATATTCTTCCCCTTTGGCCCTAGAGATAGTAATGAATTCCCATTGTCACTAATATCTAGACACTTCCTCATCTCTTATGGGTTTTGTTATGTTTGCCCACATCTCTGTGAACATTCCTTTCATTAAATTTCATGTAAAACCTTTCAAATGGGCCAAAAGGTTTCCTTGGGACACTGAATGACATAATTTGTTTATATAAAAATAAATGTATTTTCAACAGAGAGAAAAAAAGAAAAATGTTTCTACTATATCGGCCTATTTCTGAATATTTTTCATACCTTATGTTCTTCATCCTCCTCAAATATGTCTTTCTATGGTCTTTAAGAGAGAGATCTGGAGGAATAAACACCCCAGTGACATTTGCCCTCTGCTTTCTGAATATATTAATACAGTCTAGGACATAGGAGTGCCTGGGTGGCTCAGTTGGTTAAGTGTCTGATTTTGGCTCAGGTTGTGACCTCGTGGTTCATGAGTTCCAGTTCGAGCCCGGCGTTGGGCTCCGTGCTAACAGCTCAGAGTCTGGAACATGCTTGAGATTCTGTGTCTCCCTCTCTCTGCGCTTTCCCTGCTCACTCTCCATTTCTCTCTCTCTCTCAAAAATAAACATTAAAAAAATTTTTTTTAATTAAAAATGCAGTCTAGGACATAGATCAGGGGGAAGAAGAGCAGATCATGAACCTGAAGGGATAAACGAAGTCTATTCAGTACAGCCTCCCTCTTTTCTCTTTCAATATCCATTTGTACATATTTAAAATCTTGTGCAGGTTTTTTTTTAATCGCATGTCCCTAACTAAAGGACATACAAAGCTATCCACAACTTTATTGTCATTGACTGATAAATCAGCTATACTCGTAGCCAAAATGAAAACTGTTTGTTGTCAATGTTCTTCATAGAAGTTACTGTGGAATGAAGCAGAGATTAAAAGTAAAATTAAAAAGTTAATGTAAAACATAAGCTCTTCTGCCCCTGCTTCAGTACCATGTCCTAAAGCCTATGTTTCCTTCTTCTATCACACCCTTCACATTTTTCTTAGTTTTACCCGTAGCTGGGTGGTGTTCTTTACATAATGAGTGACACAAATATTTATTCTATCATTATCTTAATCCTTGCTGATTCTATCTTTATTATGCTGTTGGGGCTTCCCATCAACCAGGACAATTGGGTAAGGGATATTGGCTTTGTGAAGTCTGTGAGTTGCAGGTAGAGTTCTCTTCCCATTTGTGGAGATGTAATCCAGTATCCGTTGGTACAATGCAGTGAATAATGTGCCTGTTGTCTTAGTAGCATGAAGATTCTAAAATGGTCAGAATGGAGACTTACCTTCCAGTACAAATAAACTGTGACTGCATTCCCCAGTGGAACTATTTTTTCCTTAAGCGCTGTGACTACAAATATGCCAAGCCCAAGGTTTCAGAGATGGAAAGCAAAAACTCCTTAAGTAGACCATTTGGGGAAATATATCCCTAGAGTCCTTGACCCTGAATTTTGACATCTGTCCTATAGCCCTTTCTATAGCTGGCACTTCCGTAGTTGTTCAAGCCAACTGGAAGAACTCAAACTCAGGAACCTAGAGTTCATGACCTGAGCTGAGATCAAGAGTCAGATGCTTAACCAACAGAGCTATCCAGGCACCCCTGTACTTGGTCTTTTGAAAAATGCTATGATATCTGGAAGGTGAACCAGAATCTACAGGGCAGAACTGATTTTTGAGCTCACAGTAAATACTTTCTTTTGCCCTTGATCAGTCTGGCTAGAAATTTATTAATTGATTGAATTTTTCAAAGATTTAGCTTTTGGTTTCATAGATTTTGTATATTTCTCTTTCACTGATTTCTAGCATAATTATAATTTTGTAATTATTTCTTTTCAGTTACTTGCCTTGAGTTTAACTTGCTCTGCCATTTTTATTTTATTAAGGTAGAAAGGTAGAATCATTGATTTGAGAACTTTCTACTTTTCTAATATAGGTATTTAGTGCTACACATTTCGAAGTACTACTTTAGTTATGTCACACAACATGTTATGTTGGATTTCATTTATTTTAATGTTTTATTTCAATATGTTTTTCAATATATTTCAATCTATTTTTATTTTCTAATTTCCTTTTGATATCTTTCTTGATTCATATGTGATTTAAAAGTGTATTTGGTTTCAAAATTTAGTTTCCAGATGTCTTTGTGTTCATTACAAACCTAACTCCATTGTGATTAGAAAACATTTATTTGAGGGGCACCTGGATGGCTCAGTCGGTGAAGCTCCCACTCTTGATTTCAGCTCAGGTCATGATTTCACGGTTCCTGAGTTCCGTGAGGAACTCCAGCACTCCAGAGCCTGCTTGGAATTCTCTCTCCTCTCTCTCTGCCCCTCCCATGCTCATGTTCATGTTTTGCCTGTGCACTTTCTCTCTGTCTCTCTCTCAAAATAAAGTTTAAAAAACTTAAAAATAGGAAACGTTTGATTTGAATCCTTCCAATTTTATTAAGACTCCGGACTTTTTTGGTAAATCTTCTGTGTGCACATGTATTCTGCCATTGTTAGGTTGAGTGATCTATAAATAAATGTCATTTAGGTTAAATTGGTTGGGAATATTATTGTCTTCTATATTTTTACTGACTTTCTGTCTACTCATTCTATTCATTATTGGAGAGGAGTATTAAATTCCAACTCTTACTGTGGATTTGCCTGTTTCTCCTTGAAGTTCAATCAATTTTTGATTTGTGTACTTTAAAGTTGTTACAATTATTAGGTCTATAAATATTTAGAAATATTATGTCCTCTTGATGAATTGACCTCTTTATTATAGGGAATGGCTTTCTATATCCCTGGCTATATTCTTTGTTCTGGTATTTACTATATCTAATACTAATACAGCCACATCAACCTTTTTATTATTAATGTAATATACTTTTTACTATAACTTTTACTTTTAATTTCATTATTTCTGTATATTTAAAGTGTGTTTCTTGTAACATACAGTCAGCTATTGCTTTCTTCTCCGACTTAGTGATCTCTGTTTTTCAATTAGGTGTTGAGACCATTTACATTTAACATGATTACTTGTATGGTTGGCTTTGAATTTACCATATTGCCATTTGTTTTCCATTTGTACCATCTGGTCTTTGTTCCCTTTTTCCTTTTTTTCCTGTCATTTTTGGATTGAGTACATTTAATGATTTCATTCTATTTTATTTTTTGACTCATTAGCTAAGACTCCATTATTTTTGTTTATACTATATATTTTAACTTCACATTGTAAAGATTCAGGTCATATGTTATACTTCTTCACATAGAAGCACCTTACAATAGTATATGTCCGTGTCTCTCCTCTTGGTCTTTCTGCTTTATTGTATATATTTCAGTCCTCCTTAACCTATAAATCACAAAATATATAGTTTTAATTTTTTACCATTCATTCATGTTTTAAATTACTTAAATTATTAGAAAAATATATATTTCTAGATAGATACCATTTCTAGTCCCCTTCATTCTTTCATGTTGATTCATATTTTCACCTAGTATAATTTTCTCCATAGTGTATTTTTTATAGTGTAGGTCTTGCTTATGAATTTTTTTCAGTTTTGTATGTCTGAAATCTCCTTTATTTCCTTTTTGTTTTTGAAAAATATTTTCAGTCGGTATGGAATTATAGGTTGGTAGTTTATTTTCTTTCAGTACTTTAAGCATGTTTCTCTACCATATTCTGGCATGAATTTTTGTTGTCAGAAGAAAAATTCACCGTAAATTTGTTCCTGTTTATATAATGTATCTTATTTTGCCAGTTGCTTCTAAGAATTTTCTTTTCACTGGTTTATAAAAATTGACTGTGAAATCCCATGGTTTATGTTTCTTCATGCTTCTTGTTCTTGAGGTTTATTGGTCTTATAACTATAGATTCATAGTTTTATCAATTAGGAAAATTTCACTAATTTTTTCAAAAAAATTATGCCATTCTCCTTCCTCTTCTCTAAAGACCCCAATTAATTACATAATGCCCTTTTGAATTTGAACCACAGCACAATGGTGTTATGTTAATTTCCTTCGGTCTTTTTTCCTCTTTGCGTTTTATTTTGGATAGTTTTTGTTGCTGCTCTTCAAATGCACTCATTTTCCCCCTGCAATTCCTAATCTACTGTTAAACCCATTCAATTATTTGTTATCTCAGATGTTGTAGTTTTCATGTCTGGAATATCAATTTCAGTCTGTTTATGTTCAATCATTCCCCTACCTTCCTGAACATGTGAAATATAGTTATAGTGACACCCTTAAAGTAACTGTCTGTTATTTATACCATCTGTACTATTTTTCAATGTTTTTAATTAATCCTTTTATTCTCCCATTATGGGTAATAGTTTCCTATTTCTTCTAATGCTTAGTTATTTTTAAATTTGATGCCAGACATTATAAATTTTATCTTGTTTGGTGATGAATAGATATTTTGTAGCCTCGTGAACTTTATTTCTGCAAATATGATTGAACTTTTTTCTGTGATGCGTAATGTTATTCATAAACAATATGATGCTTTTTGGTCTGTTTTGTAAACTTTGCTAGCAGCAGCAGGACTCATTTTGGCAAACCTGTTTATGTACTCTACCTGATGTCCCTGAAATTATGACGTCTTCTAAGCTGACTGGTGGAAACTATTTCAAGCTCTCCATGATCGCCACCTAGTATTATTCTACATAATTATTTCTAATGATTACTTTTTGAGTCTCATATAGTTTTCTCACGTGGGTACACTAGTCAGTATTCAGCTGAAGTCTTCAGACTTCTGAAAATCCCTCGGCTCTCACTTCTGGTCCTCTGCCTTGTAAATTCTAGCTGCCTTCTCCTTCCCAAACTCCCAGTAATATCTCACCAATTCAGGGAGATCTCTGGTACCTAAGATCCAGCCTGGGAACTCTCCTGTCAGTAAGATGGGACAATCCCAGAGCTTCTCATTTGTTTCTTTCCTCCATTTTTTTTTCTCACTTGTTTCTTTTCATTGCTAATGCTCAATATTTTGCAAACTGTTGTTTTCATATGTTTTTTTCCAGCTTTTCAGCTGTTTCAGAGGTGAGGGTAAATTCAGCCCCTGTTACTATTTAACATATAATTTTAATTGAATGAGATAAGAAACATTTGATGATGAGAAGTTCATTTCTCAGAGACCCGTGGGCCAGATAAGTGGCCCCAATGCAAAAGCAAAGCTAGTTTTCAAATGGATATGAATTTTTGGGAGAAAAGTGTCAATGATTTTCCACCAAAGCCATCGAATTGTGCTTAACTATGCTCCTTTTTAGAATTTTCTGGAAGCTCCATATGGCTTCTTTATCTCAAACAGTTGCATTTGCTGATCATAACGCCCAAATGGTAGTGTGGTTTACACTGCAACATAGACCTACTGTGGAGCTTGTTTTAATTCAGGCCCCAACCTAATGTCTTGTGATGTCTTACAAATTAGCTGGTGAATTAGATCATCATGCAAAACTGTAGTATATTTTGGTTCCACAATTTTAAAAAGCTCGCTAAGTTTTATGCTTCTTAAAAGTTTCTGTAATCTATCTCTTACTTTGGAAGAAATATCCTGTCCTATCCTAGGCTACTGAAACTTTGTAAACCTGTCGCTATGGCAGTCTCAGTCTCTTGGGCTTTTTCACAAGGTTTATCTCTCAACCTTTGGTCCCTATATGTTAGGGGAAGCCAACCAGTGCGTGCACCTCTAACTTACAGACACCATTAGCATCAAGTCATCAATGTAAAGACCAGTTTGATGTTTTTTGAGACACAAAGATCGTTAGATGCCCTCATTTTCTACCATAAAAGAGAGCATGAGGGTTGACTAAAGCGGGGAGAGAAGTTGTTACCCTTGCATTGCAGAGGCAAATTGTTTGGGAATTGGAAGAAATAACATTATTGAAGTCAGTGTTTCTCTAACAGGAAAGTGCAAAAGAATTAAAGTCTTGTTAAAACACAGAGTTTTGGGCCCCACATCTAGAGTTCTCTCTTGGGTAAGACCCAGGAATTTGCATTTCTAATAAGTTTTTAGGTGATGCCGATGCTGCTGGTCCAAGAACTACACTTTGAGAACCAATTCAAGTGACAAGGGTACTATCAATTTTCTTCAGGAAATATATTGCATCTGGAAACAGAGCCACCACAGGCATTAATGCCTGATTTTGTTTGTAACAATCCATAGTCAGTCTCTGAATTTGGCTTTCCAACAGCCAAAATATGTGAGTTAATTGACCATGTGACCAATATGTGATGTTAATTGACCATCTCTGATATCTCCCACCACACTCATCTTTCTCGTGTTTGATGGCGATACTGTTCTGCATTACCCTCAGGGATGGAACACTGCCTTTGATCCTCTCTTGGTAGTGGATACAGTTTTAGGAGCTTCTACTTACTTTGTTCCAGCAAAGTGGTGGTGTTCCACTCCCTCCCTTCCCAAATAACCCATAGAATAAGTCAGTGGTCCTGTTAGACTCATTCTGAGATGAAGGGAGTTAAGATTTCACCTATTACCTGACATCAGTACATGCCCATTATTAGGGTACCAGGCTCTACTGAGAGTCTCTAGTGATTAGCAGCCTCTCAGAGACTTCAATTAATAATCCCACAGAAGTTCTGAGTATTTCTCTTTCACACATGCACAGCCATCCTGGTAAATAGCTATAGGTCATGTAGAGAAGGTTTGGGGAATACATGTAGTCTTTATTAATGACTATGTTTCACACCACTTCTCGAAGGGAACGAACCTCCCCTTCAAAGGAGGGGCCTCCAGGCATTTGTATTTACTTAGATCTTGGAACTGGATAAGAGACTATGAGTCCTCATTATAATGACTTGAGTTAGATTTTTAACACTAGACCCAGAAAATGTCTGCTTTTATATATTAAGCCACACCTCCGTAGGCTGTCCTAGTGATCAGAAAGCCACTGACATAGGTTAATGCAGGTCAGAACACTATTACCTATTCAACATCTGCCTTATTAATGTGATTTTGAGCATGTTGCTTCTGATGCTTAAGCCCCTTGATCTGGCCTCTAACACCCTGACATCCCATTATTCCCACTGAAATAAGGCTCTATTTCCATTGCAGCATCTCCCACTATCAGTCATATTTGGACTATAAAGACAGTCAGTGTAGAGATGTTTGAAGATGCTTTGGGAGGGGAAGTGTCCTCCATATACTTCCAGGGTGATTGCTAGAGGGGAGCTGAGGTGGATACACATATTAAATCTGCTGTAATATTCCCATAGCCCTAAACCTTAAGATTTCACCTTCATCGCTAGCAGTTTCCAACTAAGGCTGCAGCTTCAGAAACCCAATGCCCAGTGTCTACAACAAAATGGTAAAATCACGCTCTATGTGGGTGGAACCTAGACATTAATTTTTATTGGTTTAAGCCTTCCTCTGTGAGTTCAGTGTACAGCCAAGGTCGAGTGCCACTACACTGTGTCAGAAGATTTCTAGCGTTTCTTCCTCATTGGTTGTAAACCATCATGGAGCCCAAACTTGAGTTAATTAGCCTTTTGGATGTGAGAACCACTCTGTGGGTAACTAAGCCCAATTCACTGCCTTTCTAATCCCAGTTGAGTATACCTGGAATTCAGAAATTCAAAATGTTTATCTTTTCCCTGGTCTGCCAGAATATCGCAGGGTCCTATTCTTTTTCCACGAGTGCCCTTATCTTAGCGTAAGATACATGGCTGATTTTTCCATTTAGTTGACTTTGACGACCTTCCAATTACATTCAGTCCTTGGACTTGATTCTCATTCATATCTGCCCTATGGCTACTGGAGATAAGGGACTCTTTTAGGTTTCCATAGAAGCTTTCTGATTTTTCATTCATGGTCTGAATCAGACCTTTAATTTTTTTTTCTTTTCTTTTGCTACAATCTTTGTAATAACCATTGTTGCCATAGTGACTAAGTGCCACAGCCACTTGATCTCCTAACGCCTTCCTTGCATCTGTACTTCATCGTATGCCACCACCAGTGATTATTTGACTAATCACGATGTCACAGCATGCCAGAGATTATCAGTGTCCCATTTCCCCAAGCAAAGAAGCTATCTGTGAACTCTCAAATATGCTAGCTACCCATCCCAAGAACCTATTTTAAGGGTGTTTCCTGGGGCCACTTTTTGTGTCAATTACTGAATCACTCAAGATCCTGACAGGAAACAGGTGGTACAAATGGACCAATTAAGGAGAGTTTAATAAAGGACTACTTATAGAAATATATGTTGGAATATGAGAAACCAAAAAGAAATGGTAAAGCATTCTGGGGCTAGCAAAGGCTGGGAGCTTTTACTACCCCTCAGTATGAATTTTACTCTCGTTCCATCCTCTGATCTCCTGGCATCTCCCACTGAAAAAACCCAACCAGGATAAGCCTGCCCAGAGGTCAAGAGATATAGATCATACACCTAATAAAGAATAAACTCCTTTGGACATACAGAAAGAAGGAGAGGATATGGGGTATATTTAGAGGCATTGGAGAAAGTCTAGCAGACATCCAAATTGGATGCCTCATCTGAGCTCCAACATGTTTGTAAAACTCTTATTTACAAATGTCTTCAATTGGATATCTTAAAGACATCTCAGACCCAGGAGGTCAAAACCCACCTGAATCTAGTCTTCTTGCTGTTGAAAAGGAAATCTGCCTGAAAGCAAGAAAGTTAAACATAATCCTTAACATCATCTTCTCTTTTGCTTTCCAGTCCACCACCAATTTTTGGTGGATTTTAACTTAAATATTTCATGTACTTCTTTACTTCTTTCTATCATGATGACAACACTGTCACTATTGCAATATTTCCAAACTATTGTTACTTCTTTCTGTCATGGGTATAATACACTTGCTATTGTTTAAAAATTATTTAGATTTTTATTTTGAAATATAAAATAGATCCAGAAAATTGCATAATTCCTAAATGTGGAATTCAGTGAATGACAGCAAAGCGGGCACTCATGTAACCACACTTGGTCAAGAAGTAGAACATAGTTAAAATACCAGCAGTTCCCCTTGAGTGGTTTCCAACCATTCCCTCCTCCTTTCTTCCCCAAAGGAGACCTGTTCTCTTGACCACAAGCACTATATAATAGTTTAGTTTTCAAACAGACTTCTTTTTTAATAGCTTTCTTCAAATATAATTCATTTATTTAGAATATGTTCATCACCCCTCACAAAAACCCTGTACCCCCTTAATAGTCACTTATCATTTTCCTCAGACTCCTTGCCCCAGAGTCCTAGGCAAACACCAATCTGTCTTTCATCTCTATAGATTTCCTTTTCTGGATATTTCATAGAACAGAATCATATAATATGTGGTCTTTTGCAACTGGCTTCTTTTGCTTGGCATAACATTTTCAAGGTTCATCTGCATCATAGTATGTATCAGTAGATCACTCCTTCTTACTGCCTAATAATAATTGTATTTATGGGTATAGTACATTTTATTCATTTATCAGCTGATAGACATTTGAACTATTTCTACTTTTTGGTTATTATGCATAATAATTATGAGCATTTGTGTAAAATTTTCTTGTGTGTGGTGCAGTTATTATTTAACTTAGATCATATCAAAAGAACGACTTAATAGAGAGTAATAGTAAAATAATGGCACTGCAAAGATATCCGTGCCTTAATCCCCCAAATCAGTGAATATGTTACCTTACATGGCAAAAATGACTTTATAGGTAAGACTGAGGTTAAATATTTCATGGTGGGAAGAATATCCTGGATTATCAAAGTGAAATTAATCTAATCTAATCTAATCTTTCAACTTTATGTGTTTCTCTTGATCTACTCTGTACTTCTCATTTTGTATATCCAAAGGAAGCTGTTAGTTTTCAGATGCATAAACTGTGTTCCCGGACCTCTGAGTGGTTGTTCTGGCTAAATTTGAGGCATCGTAATGTACCAGTTGTACCAAAGGGCTAAAGGAGAGTGAAGTTGGATTGTTTGTTACTCTGGCTCCTTCTCTTTCTGGCTATGGGTTTGCAGTGGTGCCATTTTTATTTTCCTTCTCCTAGAGGACCATTTTTTTGAGAAGACTTTTCTTTCCCTATTGAATTATTTTGGCACCATTGTGGAAAATCAATTGACCATAAATTTAATTTATTTTTGGGCTTTCAGCTCACTTCCATTTATTTATATGTCTATCCTTAGTCAAACACCATATTGTCTTGATTACTGTTGCCTTGAACTACATTTTGGAAATAGGAAATATGAGTCTTCGAACTTTGTTCTTCTTTTCCAAGATTGTTTTGGCTATTCTGGGCTCCTTGCATTTCCGTATGAATTTTAGGATCAGCTTGTCATTTTATGCAAAGATACTGGGTGGAATTTTGTCAAGGAATGCCTTAAATCTTTAGATCAATTTTGGGAGTATTGCCATCTTAATAATTAAGTCTTCTGATCCTTGGTTATGGGCTGTCTTTCCATTTATTTGGGTCTTCTTTAATTTCTTTCGATAACGTTTTCTAGTTTTCAAGGTACAGGTCTTTTGCTTCATTTGTTAAATTTATTCCTAACTATTCTATTATTATTATCAATTCTACTGCAAATGGATTGTTTTCTTGATTTTATTTTGCATTGTTTATTGTTAATATATAGAAGCATAATTGTTTTTTGTATATCGATCTTGTATTCTACAACCTTGCTATATTCATTTATTACTTCTAAGAGCTTTTTTTGTGTGTGTGTGGATTCCTCAGGAGTTTTTATATACAAGTACTTGTCATCTGCAAGTAAAGACACTTTTACTTCCTCCTGTCCAATATGGAAGCCTTTTACTTTTTATTTTAATTTTTGACTGTCTTGGTTAGAATCTCCAAAACAACGTTTTATGTCTTGTCCCTGATCTCAAGGACAAAACATTCAGTTATTTTCCATTAATTGTGTTGTTAGTTGTGGGGTTTTTTAACCTTAACCTTTTCTAGGTCATGAAGTTCCCTTCTATTACTACTTTGTTGGTTTAAAAAAAAATAAAAGTATTTTATTAAATACTTTCTGAATTTATTGAGATAATCATATGGTTTTAATTCTTTATTTTATGAATGACGTGTATTATTTTCATTGTTTTTCGCAATTTTGAATTCTTGGGATAAATCTCACTTGGCCATGATACATAATCTTTTTATCTCATACCATATTTGGTTGGTAGTATTTTGTTGAGAATTTTACATCTATGTTCATAAGGAACATGATTTGTAGTTTTTTTATGATGCCATTTTCTGGTTTTGGTATCAGGTTCACAGGGTGTCATTGTATAACAAATTGGGAAATGTTACCTCTTCTATTTTTTCTGGACCAGTTTATGATGGATTACTGTTAACTCTTTAAACATCTTGTAGAATTCACCAGTGAAACTGAGTCTAGGTTTTTTCTTTACTGAAAGTTTTAAAATTACTAATTCAATGTATTTTCTTGTTATTTAGGTCTATTTAGCTTATCTTTTTTTTTTTGAGGCGTTTTGTTACATTCGTTTCTAGGAATTTTCTAGTCTAAATTATTGATTGATTGATTGATTGATGTTTATATTATTTTTGAGAGAGAGAGAGAGAGACAGAGCATGAGCAGGAGAGGGCAGAGACAGAGGGAGACACAGAATCTGAAGCAGGATCCAGGATCCAAGCTGTCAGCACAGAGCCCGATTCGGGCTCAAAACCAAACCACAAGATCATGACATGTGCTGAAGTTGGACGCTTAACTGATTAAGCTACCCAGGCATCCCTTGTCTAAATTATTTGATTTGTTAACATATCCTTTTATTCTTAAGCTGTTTATTTATACTTAAGGTAGTTTTCTTGTGGATAATGTACGGTGTATACTTGGGTCTAGCTGTTACATTTGATCTGAAATACTTTTAAATAAGGTGTTTTGACCATTGATTTTTAATGTGATACCTGCTATGTTTGGGTACACATTTATCATCTATCCATTTGTTTCCTTTTTCTCATAATTGTTCTTTGGGCTTCTTCTTTTTTTTTTCCCCTAACTTCTTTTGTATTAATTATATATTCTGTTTTATCTTATTTTCAATTTTATCTTATTTTATGACTTTATTAGCTATAAATTTTTATTATTTGTTTTAAGTTTTTAGTATACATCTTTAACTTATTGTTTATAAATAATAAATGATAGTTTATACTTTACCTCCAAGTGATATTATAATTTCACATATAACAAAAGAATCATAAATGGGTGTTTCTCCATTTTTCTTCTATTGGCCTTTGTGCTATTGTTGTTATGTATTTTACTTCTACAGATGGTATAAACCCCATAATACATTGTTATTCATCTTGCTTTAAACTGCTAAATATCATTAAAAGGTCTTCAAATCTTAAAAAGAAAATCTTTTTTACATTCAACCACACAGTTACCATATCTGAGTTTCTCTGGTCCTTTATATAAAGCCATATTTCAATCTGATGGAATTTTCTTTCTGCCTGAAGGACTTTCCTTCACATTTCATATAGTGCAGGTTTCCTGGTTATAAATCCTTTCAGCTTTTGTATGTCTGCGAAACTCTTTATTTTTCTGTTGTAATTCAAAGATATTTTTGCTAGACATAGACTTCTAGGTTAAGAATTACTATTATTTTAGTATTTTAAAAGTTTTCCATCATCTGGCTTGTACATTTTTTAGTGAGAAGTCTTTTGTCATTCTTATCTTTGCTCTTCTCTAAGTAATGTATCTTTTTGGCTCAAGCTAATTCTAAGGTTCTTGATTTACCACTGCTTCCGAACTACTTAATTAGGATGCATCTTGATATAGTTTACTTCAAGTTTCTTATGCTCCAGTTCCATTTTATTTTGTAGACTTGAGGATTCATATTTTTCGCTCACTTTAGAGAATGTAGACATTTTTTGTGTTCCTCTCTTTATTTCACTCCAGGGATTCTAATTCAATGTGTAGTAGGCTGCTTCAAGTTGTCACTGACCCCATGTTCCTATTTTCAATACTGTTCTTTCTGCATTTCATTTTGAACAGCTTCTATTATTTTGGCCTTAAATTCACTCATTTTTTCTTCCATAAATTCTAATTTGCTGTTAATCTAAAGCAGCATATTTTTTAAAATCTTGAACGTTTTAGTTTTTATTTCTGGGTCTTCATGTTTCCACTTAACATGCTCCATTTTCTACTGGCTTCTTGAATGTATAAAACACACTTGTAATAACTGTTTTAATGCTCTTTTTTGCTAATTTGATCATTTGTACCATTTGGTGGTCAGTTATGAGTTACTAATATTTTCCCTCATCGTAGGTTGTATTTTCCTGCTTCTTTGTATATACCTGTTAATTGTTCATTAAATGGCAGGTACTACCAAGTTTACCTCTTTGGCTACTGGATATTTTTATATTGTTTTAATACTCATTAATACTCTTTTTTTCCCCTCTAGGATGCATATATGGTATGTGGGAACTGGCACTAGTCTGTGTCCTGTGTGAACATCAGGTATTGTTCCCTCTATTTCTTTAAGAATATTCTTTTTTTTTTGGCCTCATCTGCATTTGGGCATCTGTACTTGGCTAAAGACTGAGGTGTGATCCTCTGTAGATCTCTGGAATCCTCTGCATGTGCACTGAAGACCCCCACTATGCCCTGAAGACCAGTTATCTTGATATCACTGGACACTTGACATAGTCTCTTCAACTCCGGGGGACTGGCAGTCTCCATTGGTTTCTTCCTCACTGTGCAATGGCCTGGAAGCTTTCTTCAAATAGTAAAGTGGGGCAATAGTAAGGCCAAATTCAGCTTTTACTTTCTCTTAGGGAAGTCCCAAGAATTTAAAACTCATGTTTCACTTGACTTTCCCTAGTGTTTTGCTTGTTTTGGGTAGGAGAGTAAATCTGGTCTCTGTTTGCTGGAAGTGGAAGTCCAATACCACATTATTATTTTTTAAAAGTTTATTTATTTATTTTGAGAGAAAGAGAGAGAGAGAGAGAGCAAGCAGGGGAGGGTCAGAGAGAGAGGGAGAAAGAGAATCCCAAGCAGAGTCTGGGCTTTAATGCAAGCCCTATGCTGGCTCAAACCATGAGATCATGACCTGAGCTGAAATCAAGTGTTGGATGCTTAACCCACTGTCACATAGGTGTCCCCAAAACTACATTATTTTAATTCATTTTCATCTTTACACCAATACCAACTTTTTCTAAATTTAATGCAACTTTAGTAGTGCTAGTTTCTTGACTATATTCTTCTTTTTCAAAATTGATGTTGACTATTTGGAATTCCTTGAATATCCATTTGATTGTTAGAATTTTCTCATCAATTTCTACCAAAAAAAAAAAAAAAAAGCATTGACAGGAATTGCATGATTTATAGATCAATTTGCAGATGATTTCCATCTTAACAACATTAGGTTTTCCAAACTATGAAGCCAGTATATCTGTTCACTTACATATTTTCAACTTCTGTCATCAATATTTTGTAGTTTTTACTATAGAAATCTTAGTTGTCTTTCCTTGAATTTTTGGTTAGGTATACTATGTTTTGATGTTATAATTACATTTTCATTTGTGTTTTGTTACAATGTAAAAACAATTGATTTTTAAATATGTATTATTGAAGTAGAACTGACATACAATACTATGTTAGTTCCAGGTGTACAATATAGTGATTTGACAATTCTGTACATTACTCAGTGTTCACTATGGTAAGTGTAGTTACCATCTGTCACCACACTATGGTATCAAAATATTCTTGACTATATTCTCTATGCTGTACCTTTCAGCTCAGTATTTTATAACTGGAAACTTGTACCTCTTAATCTTCTTTATCTATTTCACCAACCTCCCCACATTTCCTCTGGCAACCACTGGTTTGTTCTCTGTATTTAAGAGTCTGTTTTTGTTTGTTCATAAAAACTAATATTTTTATATCATCCTTGTGTACTACAACTTGATCAATTTATTTATAAGTTCTAATAGGTTTTTAAAAAATCTTTTGCATTTTCTATATACCCATTCATGTCATCTGTTAATTATAAGTCTTTTTTCTTTATTTCCTTTTTGCTTGCTTATCTATTTAGTTAATTTCTTTATTGCACTAGGTAAGACCTCCAGTATTGTGTAGAGTAGAGGGGGAGGAATATGTGTTCTCTATATATTTCTGCACTTTGAATGGAAATATTCAGTATTTCACCATTAATTATGACATAACCTGTAGGCACTTCATAGATACCCTTTATGAGATGAGGTAAATCCCCTTCTATACTTAGTTTGAGAGTTTTTTTTTTTTTAATCCTGAGCTAATTAATTTTATCAAATTATTTTTCTGTGTATATTGAGATTATCATATGGTTTTCAAAATTAATAAATTTTGCTTTATGAAGTAGCATTTAATTAATCTTGGCAAAATGTTACATATGTACTAGAAAAGAGTGTATTTTATAAATACTTAAAATTCAAATCTTCTGAATACTTGCTGATTGTTTTTTAGCTACTAATACCATCAATTACTGAAAAATGACTATCACGATCTCTACATATGACTGTGGATTTGCTTATTTCTCCCTTTAGCGATATCAGTTTCTGCTTCATGTAATTAGGTGGATACTCCTTTAGAAATAGTAAATCATTTGGGAGATTAATATTTTTATTATAATAAAATATGCTTCTTTATCTCTGGTGATATTATTACCTGTACTTTAATGTTAATATAACCATAGGTACTTTCTTATGAGGAGGATGTGATGGTTTTTCATGGTTTCCATTCTTTTACTTTTAGTCTAAGCCCTCATACACAAAGTGCACCTTTCACAAATTTCATGCAACTATTTGGCTTTTTTTTTTTTTAATTGTCATATAAGATTGGCATCTCTGCCTGTTAAAGTATTGTGTTCATTTTTTTTTAAGTTATTAACATACAGTGTTATATTAGTTTCAGGCGTACAATATAATGATTCAACAATTCTATACTGTTTTGCCAATTTATAATAGATGTAAATTTTGGCATGATTAGGTTTAATTTTCCCATCTTGCTACTTATTTTCTATTTGTCTCATGTTTTCTTTTTCTTTATTTCTCAAATTTTTTAAATCTTTATTAAAAATTTTTTTTAGTGCTTATTCATTTTTGAGAGATAGAAACAGAGTACGAGTGGGAGAGGGGGTAGAGAGAGACACACACAGAATCTGAAGCAGGCCCAGACTCTGAGCTGTCAGCACAGATCCCGACTTGGGGCGTGAACCCACGAACTGTGAGGTCATGACCTGAGCTATTTTCAGACACTCAACCTACTGAGCCACCTAGGTGCCCCATAATGTTTATTTATTTTTGAGAGAGGGAGAGAGTGAGACGCAGAATCCAAAGTAGGCTCCAGGCTCTGAGCTGTCCACGCAAGCCTGACGCGTGGCTTGAACTCATGAGCCATGAGATCCTGATTTGAGCCAAAGTCAGATGCTTAACTGACTGGGCCACCCAGTTTTCTTTTCTTTCTTTCTTTCTTTCTTTCTTTCTTTCTTTCTTTCTTTCTCTTTCTTTCTTTCTTTTTTAAATTATTTTTTAATGTTTATTTTTGACAGAGAGAGAGAGAGAGAGAGAGAGCTAGAGCATGAGTGGGGAAGGGCCAGAGAGAGAGGGAGATAGTGAATCTGAAACAGGCTCCGGGCTCTGAGCCGTCAGCACAGAGCTCCATGCAAGGCTTGAACTCAGGGACAGAGAGATCGTGACCTGAGCCAAAGTCAGATGCTCAACTGACTGAGCCACCCAGGTGCCCCCACCCAGTTTTCTTTGTATCTTTATTTCTCTCCTTCCCACCCTACTTTCATTGGATGGTTAAAAAAAAAAGTTTAGATATACTTTTTATTTTAGAAGAATTTTAGATTTACAGAAAAACTGTCAAGATAGTACAGAGTGTCATATATTTCAAACTCAGTTTCCCCTATTATTAACATCTTGTATTAGTAGGTACATTTGTTAGAATTAATGAACTAATATTGATACATCATAGTCAACTAAAGTTTATCCTCTATTCACAGTTACTATGTTTTACCTAGGAGTGCCTGGGTGGCTCAGCAGGTTTAGCATCTGACTCTTGATTTTGGCTCAGGTCATGATCTCAGGGTTCAATTCCCATGTGTTGGGCTCAGCAATGACAGTACAGAGCCTGTTTGGGATTTTCTCTTTCTCTCTCTCTCTCTCTGCCTCTCCCCCGCTCTCTCTCTCTCTCTCTCACTCAAAATAAACAAATAAACTTAAAAAAAATAAAGTCTGTTTTCTGGTTCAGGTTTGTATCTAGGAAACCGTATTACATTTAATAGTCCTGTCTTCTTGGGTTCCTCTTGGCTATGACATTTTCTTAGACTTTCCTTGTCCTTAATGACTTTGACACTTTTAAAGAATATTGATCATTTTATAGAATGCCTCTCAATTGAGATTTGTCTGATATTTTATTCATGGTTAGACTGAGGTTATGGGCTTTAGCAGGAATATCAAAGAGGTGAAGTGCCATTTTCATCATGTCATATATTTTAAAAAAAATTGTTTTGAGTATAGTTGACACACAATGCTACATTGGTTTCAGGAATACAACATAGTAATTCAACTTCTCACTATGTTATGCTATGCTCACCACAAATGTCATATTCAAGAGCACATGATGTTAACCTTGATCACCTGGCTGAGGTAGTTTGTCAGGTGTTGCAGTGTAAAGTTAATCTTTTCCTTACATGTTTCCATACTATATTCTTTGGAAGGAAGTTGCTATCCAGTATACACTTAAGGAATGGGAAGTTATGCTTCCACTCCTTGAGGGGGCGGTATCTACATAAATTATTTGGAATTCTTCTGCAGACATTTTTGTCTATTCCCTTTCATTTATTAATTTATTCAGTCTTTTATTTATACCAATAAAGACTTATAAACATGTGTTTTAAAAATTTTTTTTAATGTTTTTATTTAGTTTTGAAGGAGACAGAGAGACAGAGCATGAGCAGGGGAGGAGCAGAGAGAGAGGGAGACACAGAATCCGAAGCAGGCTCCAGGCTCTGAGCCATCAGCACAGAGCCCGACACGGGGCTCGAACTCACGAACTGTGAGATCATGAACTGAGCCGAAGTCCGACGCTTAACCGGCTGAGCCACCCAGGGGCCCTGGATATGTATTTTTTACATTATATAATAATCCAATACTATATTGTTACATTTCTTAATTTTTTGGCCATTGGGAACGTTTTTAGTGTGCTTCTGTGTTCTTTGATATACCCTTAATCATCATGTCATCATGTGTCTTTTTATACAGTGATATTAGTAACCATCATCTGGGTACTAGATGTGCTCATTTCTACTGGGGTGTTGATATTTCTGAGCCTTCTAAAGAAACAAAGCAATGGAATATATGTGTGAATACTAATCCACGTATATACCTATATAAAAAATATTTAGGTGGTCTGGGTTGCTCAGTTGGTTAAGCTTCCAACTTTGACTCGGCTCAGATCTCACAGTTTGTGGGTTTGAGCCCCACGTCGGGCTCTGTGCCGACAGCTCAGAGCCTGGAGCCTGCTTCAGATTCTGTGTCTCCCTCTCTCTCTGCCCTTCCCCACTCATGATTTGTCTCTGTCTCAAAAATAAATAAAACATTTAAAAAATTTAAAAAAAAAGCATTAAGTCATGAGGTGCTTCGGTGGCTCAGTGGGTTAAGCGTCTGACTTCGGTTCAGGTCACAATCTCATGGTTCGTGGGTTTAAGCCCCACATTGGGCTCTGTGCTGACAGCTCAGAGCCTGGAGCCTGCTTTGGATTCTGTGTCTCTGTCTCTCTCTGCCCCTCCCCACCCATGCTCTGTCTCAAAAATAAATAAACATTAAAGAAATTTTAAAGTTGTTTCTTTTTTTAAAATTTGTTTAACGTTTATTTTTGGGAGACAGAGGCAGAGTGTAAGCAGGGGAGGGGCAAAGAGAGAGGGAGACCCAGAATCTGAAGCAGGCTCCAGGTGCGGGATCATGACCTGGGTTGAAGTCAGATGCTTAACCCAGTGAGCCACCCAGGTGTCCCAACATTAAAAAAATGTTAAAAATGTATATATGGAACAATCTACATCTACATTAAGCTAAACATGAATTTCTACTTATGTCTCTATTTCTAATCCACTACATATGGAACATTCCACCCTCTTTTCCTTGCATATCTGTAAGCACCCACAACAACAATGAGAAAGTGCCTCTCTTCCACCATCTACAGCTAATTATTCGATTCCAATATACATATATAGCAGTATTCTTTCTTAATTCACACCCCTGTGGAAAATAACATATCCAATAGAGCACAATGCTAACATACAGTGCTTTTTGCCTTTCGTCTTACGAATGTCATTCATTTTCAAACTTAGTTCAGCACTTTTTCTATCTTCTGTTTTCAGTGAGATTGTTTCATATATTTGTAATATAATTAGGTTTTTTTTGGTTGCATTCTACATTCTATTCTAGAAACACCCAAACTTCTTAACTTTGCATAAACTTTATGTGTGCAAAATTCTATGAGCATTAACAAAATGCATTTTGTCACAGATCCAACATTATAGCTTTCTTTGGTTTCTTTTAGTTTTCCATTTATTTCCTCTATTAGCTCTTTAGCTATCTTGTTTTCATACATTTACATATAAAAATATACATAATATGTATTTATCTTATTTTAATAATATCCCTGTAATCATAATATGCATCATTAACTTAACACTATTTTGCATTAAGGTAATGACAATTCACAGATAATATTACCACCTTACTACAGAACAATTCCATTTACCTCTCATTCTTTGTACTATTGCTGCCATTTATTTTATTTCTATATGTTATAAACCACATAATATATTATTACTACTAATTTAAATGTCATTGTCTTTTAAGATTTTGCTAAAAGGAAAAATATAGTACTTACATTTCCCCACATACTTACTGTGATTGGCTATCTATATTCCTTACTCTAGATATTGGTGTCTGTTTTCACTTACTTCAGCCTGAAAACTTCTCTTTAGCTTTAATTGTAGTGTTGGTATATTGAGAATGAATTCTTGCAACTTACTGTTATCTGAATATTTCTTTAATATGTTGTTTTTTTAAAGTATATTTTCACTGGATATGGAATTCTAAATTGATTTTTTTTTTATTTTCAACATTTAAAAGATGGTGCTCCATTGATGTCTGGCTCCCCTTCCTATATACATGATGTCTTATTTATCTGGTGGCTGCTTTTAGAATTTTCTCTTTATATTTGTTCTCAAAAATTTGACTATGCTGCACCTGTGACTTTCTTCTTATTTTCCTTGGTGTTTCCTGTGCTTTATGGGTTTGTAAGTTGAGATTTTTAATCAAGTCTTGAAACTGTTTGGCCATTATTTAAATTTTTTTTTTGCCAAATCTTTTATATCTTCTTATTCAAGAATAAAGATTACACATGTGTGTACTAATTTAATATATTTCCCTAGGGTTCTAATCCCTTGTTTAGTTTTTTGGTTTTTTTTTTCCCCCTAATCTTATATCCTTGTGTGCTTTTATTTGGATAATTACTACTGATATATCTTTAGGTCCAACAATTGTTTCTACTGCTTTTTTTCTATCTTTTTTTTTTTTGTTAAAATAATCTAATAAATTTTTATGTCTTATTCTGTACTTTTCAGTTCAAAATGTCAATTTAATTCTACATTATTTGACATCTCTCCTAGAATCATTCATAGTTTTTCATTTTATACTATAAATTAGTTAGCACTTTTATAACAGTCATTTTAAAATCCTTGATGACTAATTATGCCATCTGAACTATCTGTGAATTTCCTTCTGTTGATTAATTTTGCTCTTGATTATGGGCCATTTTTTTTCTACTTCTTCATATCTTTTCACAAAGCAGCATAACATGTGGTGTGTCTGAAAGAATAATGGATATTAAATTATTGCATCTCTGTCTCTGGGATGTGCCATCTCATTCTTTAATCAGGCATCTAAGGTGAGGGGCTGCTCTGTCTGACTTTTGTCCGGACTGAATTTTTTTTAAAGGACTTAATTTTTTTAGAGCAATTTCAAGTTCACAGCAAAATTGAGAGGAAGGTACAGAGATATCTGACATACTTCTTACCCGCCCCCCCCCCACACACAAGTAGTTTCCGTGTTATTAACATCTCCCTAAAAGTGGTGCATTTTTGAAAACTGATGAACCGACACTGACACATCATCATCACCCAAAGTCCATGGTTTACATTATGGTTTCCTCTCAGTGTTGTACATTCTGTGAGATCAGACCAAATGTATGATGACATGGATCCATCATTATAGTACCATATAGAATATTTTTGCCGCCCTAAAATCCCTCTGTTCTCTGACTATTCATCCCTCCCTCCACCCCTGAAGCTTGAATTAGGTTGTGCTCACTGCTGGTTTCAAATAGGATTGTAAAGACTGTGCTTTGCCCCTTAGCTTTACTCCCACGTTCAGGGCAGCAGCTGCAGAGGGGCTAATCTTTTGACCTTTTCAGAACTGGAGCTGGCAGTAGTTTGGGGTTTAGTATTGGTTGGTTTTGCTTCCCTTTTGTAGTATTCTTCAGCAAGTCCTGGAATCTGAGGACTGGGAGACTGCATACACACTGTTTTCCAGGCTATGGTCATTTCTAGTTCTGTCACCTTTTCTGCCATTTCCTCGTCAATACGTCTGGGGAGGAGATAGTTAAAATGAGGTATTTGTTTTTGCATTTGGAGCTTTCCAGATAGCAGTCTCTCTTGCCACCCATGCTGTCATTTAAAAGTCATTTAAAAGTCTCCTTGTAAATTCTCTCTAAGGCATGCCTCCTCTCTGTACACCTGCATTCACAACAGACACTTGTCACTATTGTGACAAGGTTGACACCTCTGCACTTGTTTGTCCACCTATGAAGATTTCATTTCTTCTTGGTAGCAATTTACTGTGGCATTTTGCATCAACTGTGATTCAATAGCTTTATAGAAAAGCCTGCTTTATATTTTATCAGATTTTTTCTGTTGTGAACATGGGTGCTATGTTCTTCTTAATACCTTAAGCAGAACTGAAACTCTCCACAATCACTTATTTCTTGGGCTTCTCTAACATCCTACTCATGCGCTTTATCTCATCCACTCTTTCCTTTCCTTTTACAAAACGACACATTTGCAACAACACAACCAAAGCTATCTTTAAAAAATGGCATAAGCCTGTTTATGTTTCCCTAGTGGGTCGATGCTTTATTTTTGTGTGGGAATCATAAGACACTTCTTCTCTGGAATCCTTTGGGCAAATGCCACTTCATAATGAGGCTTTCTTTGGTTACCAGTTTATCTCCAAAGTAACCAAAGACTGTAGACATTAGATTTAAAACTGACAGATGAACTTGATTAATCTTCAATTATTTGAAAGTTGTTATATTAGTCAGCTCAGGCTGCCATAAAAAAAATAAATAAATCACAGACAGGGTGGCTTTAAACAACACAAATTTATTTTCTAATAGTTCTGGAAGCCAGAAGTCCATGGTCAAAGTGCTGGCAAATTTGATTTCTAGTGAGGGCTCTCTTCTTGCCTTGTAGGTGGTTATCAGTTTGCTGTGTCTTCACGTGACCTCTCTTCATGAGCACTGATATAGAGAGAGCTCTGGTGTTCCTTCCTTCTAAGGGCGCCAGAATTATCACATTGAGGGTCCACCATTATGACCTCATTTATCCTCAATTCCCTTCATAAAAACCTTATCTCCAACTACAGTCACATTAGGTGTTAAGGCTTCAACATATGAATTTTTGGGTGACACAATTCAATAGATAGCAGTTGATTCCAATAGATAGCAGTTGATTATATCTAAAATTCAAATTATATTTGATTTTTATCCATATATTTTACTTGTTTATCTGTGCATTACTTATGCCTGGTTATCCAGGTATTTGAAGGCTTAGTCATGCTGTCTTCTGAATTAGTACTGTTTAACCCCAGAAAGAAAGGATCTGAAGTCGTTTCTCCAAACTATCTTGAAGCAACAGGGTAAATAGCGGGTTCCATTACTGAGACTCACTGTGATTCACATGTAATTAAATGAGGCAGGACAGACTCAATCTCTTGGTAACCTTCAAATGGTAGGGATGAATCAACCTCCCTTCTCTGTGTTGTTATACATGGAAGCCTACCTAGGATAGGAAGGAGCTCTCTTATCTTTCTCCTTGAATAAATCCTTCCATTTGTTTCCACTGTATCTATTATGGATGGAATGTAATCTTAAGGTCTACTTTTATTTTACTCGTAGGTAGTACTCATTGTAATACAGACCCATCATCCATTCTGTCATCAGTGATTTGTCTAAGCCAGTTATAATTCTATCTCCCTCCTTGATTTTATCCAACAAGAATATCCATGTAACTCTGGCCTTTGGGATATAAAGAAAAGTCTGCTGAGAGGCTTCATGGAATTAGGTTATTCTTAAGAGAATAGAAGAACAGGTGCATGGGTTCTTGACTGAATATGAGGTCAGCAACCATTTTTTTTGTCAGTTTAATTATGAAATGAACACTGAGAGTAGCAGAGCAAAGTGGTAGAATGAATCTTTTCCCTGATAAATTGTTGAACCACCGAGTTGGTCAATCTTATAGCTCACTCTAGCCCTGGGTCTCCTGTTATGAGTGACATAATAAATTACTGATTTCTGTTACTTGCAGCCAAATATCTCTGAAACAATACACTATCAATGGTGAGTCTGTTATGTATATGTATCAGTTCATTGGGAGGATTAAAAAACCTGCTTCTACCTTTATCTTTAGAAATAAAACCATTATTCCTTCATCAGACTGTATCCTCAATGGCTTTTCCTCTCATTTCCATGTTCTTAATATGGCCTACAAAGTCAACATAACTTTGACCTGTTCCCTATTTTCATATGTGGTAAAGAGTCACATATGCCTTTATTGAACTCCCCCAGTGAACGGAGCTGTGTCCTAGAGTAGCACCTTTTCACAAGCTATTCCTTTTCCTCTCATGGCCCTGCCACCAAATTCATTTAGGTAGCATTCAGTCATTTTTAAATTCTCAACGACAAATTTTCTCTGTGATAACTCCCTGACCAGGCCCGGCTCCCTTACTCTTTGCCTTTATAGCTTCCTGGAGTTTCACCCTCTTCGCCCTTTCTGAGTTTGTGGCTATAGAATTGTACCATTATTTGGACATTTGTATTTCTTGATAATTATGTTTTAAGCCTCAAAACGTGAAGTCTGCTTTGTTTTTGTCTGTTTTGTAACAAAAACGCCATACACAGTGTCTGTACTGGTTTGCTCTGGCTGTGGAAGCAAAATACCACAGACTGAGTGGTTTAAACAGCAGAAACTTATTTCTCCCAGTTTTGGATGCTAGAAATCCAAGATCAAGGTTTTGGAAGTTTTGCTTTTTTTCTCAGGCATCTTTTCTTGGCTTGTAGATAATTACCTTCTTGCTGTGTGCTTTCATTATCTTTCCTATGTGTGTATACATCCCTGGTCTCTCGCTTTCTTTCTCTCTCTCTCTCTCTCTCTCTCTGTGCCCAAATTTTCTCTTTTTATAAGAATATCCGTCATTAAAAAAAAAATACTGGCTATATTGTATTAGGGCCCATCCTAAAGGCCTCATTTTAATTTAATCACTCATTTACAGAATTTATCTCCAAATATAGTTGTATCCTGAGATATTGAGAGATAGAGATTCAGCAAATAAATTTTGAATGAAACTGTTCAATACATAACAGTACCTAATATAGTGCTTTGTCATAGGAAGTGTTCATCAAATAATTTTTTTGTGAAAAGAATGAATACAGGAGTGGATTTTTCTAAAGATAACATAATTAAAGCCAGCTACCATGCTCATTTCTTGCCTCTGATTACAGTCTGGTGAGTGTGCATCCCTCTATTAGAGAAGAGTCTAGAAAAGGCAAAATAGTTCACTTATTATTTTCCATGAAGTAGAGTGGTGATTCAAAATTTTCATATGATCTTGCCACCTTTCTACCATCCCATATTTAGATGAAGGCAATTGAAATGAGGTATGTGTTTGACTGGTAAAATACAAACACACTCTCTCACACACACACACACACACACACACATTTAAAAAAAAAAAACAAAAGAAATACATTAATTTGCCATTTTACATGGTATTTGTCTAACAAATATATTCACTGTTAAGCCCTATTGAAAAAAAAAGTCTCTCATACTATCTAGGGGCAGTTGGATAGTTTTAATGTTCATTTAGCAAGTTTTAATTGACCATCTACCATGAACCAGCTAGTAGCTCAGGAACTGGACATAAAAGGTGAATGATTTACAATATTATTTTAAGACATAGTCTAGATGAGGAAGACAGACAAGAGGAAAGTACATCTAATTTTTTTTTTTTTTTTTAATGCTGAGAAAATAGAAATTACAGGATATTATGGAAGCACTATAAAGACTACCTGACCCAATCTGGGACATTTCTGTTGTGACTTTTCTTGACTGCAAATGATAGAAAACCCATTCTGAGCTAGATATTTTTTTTTTCTTTTTTTGAAAAAAAAAAAAAAAAAAAAAAAGACTTATTTGATTCAGAATCTAAAGAGTCCAGGAGTACAATACTTTGGAAAGTAGTTGGATTCAGGGCTCAAGGAATGTCATGGTCCTGAATTTCTGTCTCTTGGTTTTGCTCAGTACTTGTCCATGTGGTAGTTTCTCTTCAGGCTCCAAGAGGTGGAATATTGCAGCAGCAGCCCTACTCTACAGTCTCACTTAAAGTCCAGGGGAAGAGAGGCCCTCTTTTACAGCAGCCATCACAAACACCAGAGTATTCTTACTGTATTCGCTCACGTCCCATGTCGACCTCTCAGCTAATCACTATGGCCAGGATCATTTGATGAACTGACCCAGTTAGTATCCAGTCAGCCTATAAGGGCTGAAAACGAAGAGATAGTGAAGCCCAGATGAAAACTGCAAGAATAAGGGCACCTGGGTGGTTCAGTCAGTTAAGTGTCTGACTTCGGCTCAGGTCATGATCTCATGGTTCATGAGTTTGAGCCCCGCATTGGGCTTTGTGCTGACAGCTCAGAGCCTGGAAACTGCTTCAGATTCTGCATCTCCCTCTTTCTCTGCCCCTCCCCTGCTCGCACTCTGTCTCTCTCTCTCTGTCTCTCAAAAATAAATAAACATTAAAAAAAATTTTTTTAAGAAAAAAAAAGAAAATTGCAAGAATGTTCATTCATCCATTCTGCAAGTCTGTATTAAGCACCTGTTATAACCAGGATCCATTCTAGGTGTTAGGGAGACAACAGTGGCCAAAATAGAATCTCTGATCTCATGAAGTTTATATTATATTGGGGCAATGATAAATGAATAGGTACATAAGTAAATATGCAATACACCAAATAGATATAAATATTATGTTGGGCAAGAGGTTCAGGGCATACAGTACTGTTGGGCAGAGGATTTGCTACTTATGAGAGGGCCAGGAATGGTGGCTCTGATAAGGAAATCTGAAGTGAGGATCCATTAATGCATCTATTTAAGTGAGGAAGAACAGTCCAGACAAAAAAAAAAAAAAAATGTTCAAGGCCATGACCTGGAAGCATGTTTGGTATGTTTGAAAAAAGCAAGGAGGCCTGTGGGCCTGGAGCACAGCAAACCATGAAGAGAGAGGGGAGGATATCAGATCTGGTGGAGAAAAGACAAATAGGGTCTTAGAAGCTAAAATAAAGACGTTGGCTTAATGATATGGGACCAGCAGTGGGATTGGGGAAAGGAATGACATGCTTTGATTTGCGTTTTAAAAGGATAATTCTTGCAGTTGTGTGTGTCATAAACTGTAGATGGATAAAGGTGTAGGTGGACCAATTTATAGACTACTAACGTAATCCAGGCAAGAGATCATCTTGACAAATAACACCTTTGCCTACAGTGTTATTGGTCGTGGTGTGGAAAAGTGGTCTGATACAGGATTCGTTCTGAAAGCAGAGCTCACGAGGACTTGCTGACAGATAGAAGGTGTGGGAGTAAAAAGGAGGAGTTATAGATGGTTCCAAGTTGTTTTCCCTTGACCAGCTGGAAAAAAATGGGCTTATGTTTTTGCTAAGTAGACAATATTGTAGTAAAGACAGGCTTTAGGAAGAAGATCAGAAACCTAGTTTTAGATATGCTAATTTTGAGCTACTAGCAATTAAACACATTGTTGAATGTGTTAGTCTAGACTGCAAGGCAGAGTACTGGGTGGGTTCAAAGTTTGTGCATTGTGGCATGTAGGTGTTAGTTAAGCCAGGAGACTGCCTAAGATCCCTTAAACAATATATATAGGAAAGAGAAGAAGAATGAGAATTGAGACCTGGAAATTCTGACAGTAAGAAGGCAAGTTGAGAAGAAGGAAAAGGATACTACAAAGAAGGATCGGGCTTGAGGGTAAAAGGAGAAACAAGTGTGGCTAAGATTCCAAAAAAAGAAAAGCCATTCAGAGGTTAGGAGTGATCAGCCGGGCCAAATATTTCTGGTAGGTCCAGTAAGATAAGAGTGGAAAATTGACATTCGTATTTAGCTGCAGGTAAATCATTAGTAATGAAAAAACAAATGATTGTTCAATAGAATCAATGAATTAATGATCGATTCAGTACAATTGCGGGAATAAAAACTCATGTGAAGGGGTTTAAGGGAGCAATGGAAGGGAAGAATTCAGATAAGGCACATAGACCACATTTTTAAGGAGTTCTTTTTTTTTTTTTTTTTTTTTTGCAGAGAATTTTGGTCATTGGAGAGAAGAGGGGGAGGCATGAGATGGTTGTTTTTATGGTTATGGAAGTAGTCCAGTAAAGAAGGAAAACTTGATGATTCCACAGAAAGGGGACTAATTGATGGAACAACGTCTTTAAGAAGGCAGGAGGCAATGGGGTAGATCCAAGGAGTTGGCTTAGATAAGAATATGGATAGTACATCTGTAATAACATGCTCAAAGGACAAGGTAGGATAAATGAACAGATGTAGATAGGTGGGTGAATGTGTGGTTGGGGTCTGGAAGTTTTATCCTTATAGCTTCAGTATTCGTACTGCTGTAGGAAACATAGTAAATGAAAATGAAGATGTGGCAATACAGGCTGAAGGTTGCAGGAGAGACAAAATGTACAAAATTGTCAGCTGGGTAGTGGGACAATGACTGGCCCCAGCAAATATACCAGTATCATTGGGTGTTTGTGAGAGCCCTGGTGGGTCATCAATACATCAAACAGCAAAGTCGTGTTTTCCTCCAGGCACTTTCTACTAGGAAAATACAAGTACAGAATGGGTAGAAAGTTGGATTTATCCAGCAGTAGGTTTCTCCAAGTACTAAGAATGTAGAGAGATTGGTGGGGCAAATTAGGTGCATGCAAATAAATAGTTTCTCTAATTTTTGCATGGTCCGTGGTCATAATCTGATTCAAGAGGAAAGTGAAGACCAGCTACTTTTGGAAGAAAGAGACATGTATTCTGCAAAGAGTAGTAACAAATGTCTATTGTGAAATTGACTCTTCTGAACTTGGCATGCAATGTTATGTTTGGCTGTAGACTGACACACACATATATCATATCAAATCTGAATATCTCTAAATTATATAAAAATATAATTCTATAATGCTTTAAAACAACTGAGAGTAGTCAAAGTTGAAACATTTGTCCATTTATTTCTTCAAACTCATAGCAGCATAAATAATAAGAATGTGAAAATCACGTGCACTTCTGGAGAAACTGATTTTTGAGAATAAGCACGTTATCTTGCAAAGAACTACACTGAATTTGGAGCATATATAATTAAATCTGACTGTAAAGGATGTATGGATTTTTTTCTGGAATGGTAAGGAAAATAACTGATATCCATAGAACATAGTAGAAAGTGACACATGTTATTAGGAGGTCCACAGGAAATGATCTGATGTTTCACAGGAATGGGGGTATCAATCAGAAAAAGAAAGAGAGAGAGAGAATGAGAGAGAGAGAGACAATGCTACAGCTTCATGCTATGAAGTTTAATCATTTTCTGAATAATCTTGTTTCCCACCAATTAAATTTAGATTTGACTAGAGAACCTGTTCCTGACTCGTTTTCACCAAGTTTCTGTATGCCCATTAATCCAACACCACTGTGTAAGATTTGAATACAGACCTAAGGTCAAGTGGAGAGAGAAGTGGGTGTCAGGGCGTCCATCTTGCTTGTGTGACTAGGGAGGTGGCGTGGTTAGGGAACTGGAAGCTGTCACGTCAGTGTCCTGATTTAGCAGCTTCCTTCTCTGGAAGCCCCTGATGTTAGAAGAGGCAGAAACAGGATGTTGTTCTAGATTTGTTGTCAAGTTGAGAGTTGTTCCTCTTATCTATTTTATCTTGCTTCCCAAGAAAGTCATTCAACACCCAGTGATAAATCTCCCTTTGTTCAAACTAGCTTGAATGGATTCTGTCCTCTGCATCAGAAACCCAGAGGAAAAAGAGAAAAAGCCTTTGAGAGCTAGAAACTTGACCTGACCAATGAGTGCCTCACACATCACAATCACCTTGAATCTATGCTAAGCATAAGCATTCCTGGGATACATTGTCTGACTGATGCAAAAGTGATCAAAGAGTCTCTATTTTTAACTAATGCCCATATATGATTCTGATGTGGCCAATCTCTACAGCAGTGAAACTTTGGTGTCCCTTGATTCAGAGAAATTATTCAGAGGTCTTTTTTTTTTTTTTTTAATTTTTTAATGTTTATTTTTGAGACAGAGAGAGACAGAGCATGAAGGGGGGGGAGGGTCAGAGAGAGAGGGAGACACAGAATCGGAAGCAGGCTCCAGGCTCTGAGTCATCAGCCCAGAGCCCGACGCGGGGCCCGAACTCACGGACCACGAGATCGTGACCTGGCTGAAGTCAGAGGCTTAACCGACTGAGCCACCCAGGCGCCCCTATTCAGAGGTCTTAATGAAACTTAGTATCAAAAATGTGCCTGTGGTTTTTCTGTGGTATGGGTTGATTGAATTTGTAGATGAAAAATAATCTTTTATTGGCAGTTCCCAGATCTCTGGCATTATTGTAAGTTTAGCGATATCTCAACTCACTGACCACAGAAGTGCTTATGTACCCACATACTCACATACATAACCCAAACACCATTTTGAGATAGTTATTTTCTTGGATTTAAAAAATCATGATGTAAGGTAGCAGATATCTACATTTGATTTTTCTTTTCATGATGTAAGGTAGCAGATATCTACATTTGATTTTTCTTTTAAAAACAGAACCGAATGTATAGTACCTCGTGCTTTGTGCCAACAATACAGTTAATGCAAAGAGAGATTTTTGTTTGTTTTTTTCATTAAGGAAATTTTATCCTGTCATCAAAAACAATATGTTGAAAAAAATTAATCATACTTCAATTTTTCTCTTTTGGACATTTATAATCCTCTTCCCCAAATATTTTCTTTCCAGAGTGGCTTTTTAGGGTAGATTTTTTTTTTTTTTAATTTAAAAACTTAACTAATCATAATCTTAGATGTCCCTGGAAGTCTAAAAAAAATACATTCACCATAAAATAATTACTGAACAGATAAAAATTTTCCTTTCTGCCTCCTTGCTCATATATATTGCTGTAATACTTTTGATCATATTTTTTATTCTTTTTTATAATTAATTTTACATAATAAAAACCCATTTACTGAGCATGAGTTATGTTCTAGGTAATTATCTAAACATATTAAATATGTTAAATAATTTTTTTTTAAATTTTTTTTTTAACGTTTATTTTATTTTTGAGACAGAGAGAGACAAAGCATGAATGGGGGAGGGTCAGAGAGAGGGAGACACAGAATCGGAAACAGGCTCCAGGCTCTGAGCGGTCAGCACAGAGCCCGACGCGGGGCTCGAACTCACAGACGGTGAGATCATGACCTGAGCCGAAGTCAGACGCTTAACCGACTGAGCCACCCAGGCGCCCCTATATTAAATAATTTAATACACATCAATACAATGAGAATTCTTCTATTACTGTCTCCATTTTATAAGTGAGAAAACTGAGTTTCAGAAGATAAGTAAGGACATTTTCTAAAAAAGAACGGATTCAGAAGCCTGTGATATCATGTCTCTTCTGTATTGCTGTGTTTATATAATTATCTTGTCAATATATTTCTTACAACAAGGAACTTGTTAAGTATGTATTATATAATAAGATTTGACCATCTTTTTACTAAAGATAATTTATCTTATCACCTCTGTCTTCTTAGATGCATTCTGCTGCAGAGAAAATTTCCAACAATTTAGCTTCCTTAATATGCTAGATTACTAAAAACTTCAGACCAAAAGTAAAAGATCAAAATTCTTGAACATTTTGGGGATCTTGATTGGTATTTTCATAGTACATTATACATATACAACCACATCTGAAGTATTTGATTATAACTGTTTCTCTAATTTCTGATGACAACAAATTTTAAAAGTTTGGCTTGGGGGCGCCTGGGTGGCTCAGTCAGTTACACGTCTGACTTTGGCTCAGGTCATGACTGCAGGTTCGTCATGATCTCAGGTTTGTGAGTCTGAGCCCTGTGGTCAGGGCACAGCCCACTTTAGATCTCTGCCTCCTTCTCCCTCTGCCCTTCCCCACCGTGTGTGTGTGTGTGTGTGTGTGTGTGTGTGTGTGTGTATGTGTACACGTGCGCACTCTCTCTCTCAAAAATAAATGGAAACATTAAAAAAAAAAGAAATAAACATTCAGCTTGGTAAGTAGAAATTGGTACTTCATTGTGATTGCAATTTATACTGTAATAACCAGTGCAGCTGGTCTTGCCCCCCTTTGAACAATCAAATATTAAATGTCTGCTTACCTGTGAAATTCTCCCATACAGGGGACTCAGCTCTGTACAGCAGAAAGAATATGGGTCAGATGCTGCTGAGTACAGGTTCTGTGATGTTTGACCTGTTACATAACTTCATTAAACCCACGTTGCAACTGTAACTAAGGGAAAGTTATAATTGGGGGAGGTGTTCTTTTCAAGATTTAAGAGAGTGCTTTGTAAGTCCCATAGTCTGCTACATAAAGAATGCTCTGAAAGCGTAGTTGTCAATATTATTGTTGTTATCGTTATTTTTGAATATTTGTTCATAATCTCTTTTTACTGGAGTTTTGCAATTTCAATAATTTGTAAATATCATAGATACCAAATTTTTCTTATGTTAGGTGGAAGTAAAGAGAAAATCTGTGGGATGGTAGTTTAAAAAATATGTTTGGGGCACCTGGGTGGCTCAGGCGGTTAAGCATCTGACTTAGGCTCAGGTCATGATCTCACGGTTCGTGGGTTTGAGCCCCGCGTCGGGCTCTGTGCTGACAGCTCAGAGCCTGGAGCCTCCTTCAGATTCTGTGTGTGTCTTTCTGTCTCTTCCCTTTCCCTGCTCGTGCTCTGTCTCTGTCTCTCTCTCTCTCAAAAAAAAAACAAAAAACAAAAAAACATTAAAAAATATATGTTTAGTGATTTTCTAATAAAAAACTAACAAAAGCACATTCCAATTATGTTTCAAAATGCAAAGGTGATTAAAAATAAGAATATTTACATATAGTAAAACCGACAAAATTTTATCAGATAAAATTTTTGAAGTTATTGAAACTTAAGGAACAAGATTACTTCTTTTGTACATGTTTTTGGAAAAAATAAAGTTGATATTTGAGATTTTAATAAATTAAAATGCTATATTAGTATCTTTACAGGGAACTTTTAGAGTCAAAATGAATATACAAAAACTTATAAATTTGGTGATCTTATCATTTCATATCAATAGTTTTCCCTGTCATGGGGGAAAAAAAACCCAACAATTTCAAAATTACAATTATTTTCTATTATTATAACAGAATTTCAATGGACAGATTTTCTTTCTTTTTATCTACCCAAGTGTATGAAAACTGTATGCATATAAACACTCTGATTCTATCCTTAGCAAACTTACAATATTCATGAATCTAAAATCACTCTTCTTCATGTTTAGTCCAATAATGCCTCTTGTTCTCTCAAAGAAAGCGTCATATCCCCCAGATGTAAACATTGCTTTAAGAGCCAATGCCATATGTTGACAGATGGCATCCCATCTGTGGTTCAGTTATTAAAAATAAATTTCTTGGCTATGTTCAATAAATATAAGATATTCTTATCCATTTTTTTTCCAGAAATGTTTAGTTTTCAACCATAGGTTTAGCAAACCAAACCACAAAGCTCAATCCTATATAATAACTTGAGTAACAAAATAAGCTTTATGTCAGACTAAAACTATATATTTAGGCTAAGATGTTCAGAAGAAAAAATATAGAGAAAGATAAATGCAAACTAATTTCTCTAAGTATTAGACTTTTGATTTGGCTCACTATACTATTAGATAGGGAATTTAAAAAAAAATTGTCCTCTCTTCTAGGAATCAAGCAGTGGTGGATGGGGACCATGAAATCCAAACTAGCTGAAATGTTTACGCATTGCTCGAACTCCAAAATGCTGGTCAGTAGTTCTTTTCCTGCTATGTCTTTACACCTTCAAATTAGTCCATTTTTTTCTCCACGTTTCATTGTCAAACAAGACTTTGCAGAAAAATGTAAGTAATAAACTTCTTTTCATCATAAAACGACAGAGTTTTGTTAGATAACTAAAAGAAGAAGGCAATGTGTGTCTCTCACAGTGTTTAATAGAGTACATTCCTTAGACAGAACTTTGATAACTTGTGATCTCAGGAAAAAGAGACAGGTAGGCAAAGCAAATGAGAATCATGTTTGAAGGCTTTAAAAAAATCAGGATCTTGGGTGTGAAAGACTTCAATACCCATATCCATGTTTCTCCTTCCCCTTGGCATCTTGGTGCTGATGACTGAAACTGGATATTCTTTTGTCCTTCCCTTTCTTTCTCTTTCTTATTCTCCATTTCTCTTCATTTTCCATTGTCTTCCTTCTCTGGAGCAATATACTACCTGTAACATCTATGCATATTAGTCATTCAATCATTGTTCAGCAAAATTTGCCAATCCTTTTTGTTCAGAAGGCCCACAGCATGCAGAAACATGAAAATATTCATTGGGAGTTGTCTTCCAACAGAAATTAGAAAGTGATTTAATTAGCACCAATATAATGGTGACCAGGGGTGAATTTGAAACTAAACTCTAGTCTCCTAATTTCCCATCTCATGATCTTGACATTTTACCACACGTGTATTATGTTTCCTTATTGGAGACTGAGAGAAACAGTGACTGAGGGAACTAGGAGTTTTGGAATAATATCTCTATCATTCCTACCAATTTGGAGCTAATATATCAGAGAGCTAGAAGATGGACTCAGGTGGGGAATAAGAGAAAGTGGTTAATTGCAGCTGGAGTGATACTCTGAAAATTTTAAACCTTAATGCGTATATTAAAGCATATATCAAGAGAATAAAGCAAGTGTCCATACTCCCTAATATGATAATGATTAGGATTAATTTTACACTCCAACTTGTTGGAGGTCCATAGAAAATGGAAAATGATATGCCAATCTCACTCACAAACATGGTAGGAAAATCCTTAAGTAATGTTAGGAAACTGTGGTGAGCAGTTAAAAATAGCCCACAAGATTCTCCTCTTTTAATTTCTCCCCATGAGTGTGCGCGCATTCTGCAAATATGATGAGCTACCATTCCCATGCTATGTAACAACACATGGTGGTGATAACAGAATTTTGCAGATATAATTAAAGTCCCTAATCGATTTACTTTGAGTTAATCAAAAGGCAGATCATCCCAGGTGGACCTGATCTAATCAGGTGAGGTCTTCCGTGAGTCTCCGGCTGTCTTGGGTAAGTAAGTCTCAAAGAACTAACATTGGCTCCAGCCAACACGTAGAGGAAAAGTGAGACATCACTCTTATAATCACAGAGAAATGAATTCTGACAATGCCCAAGGAGCTTGACAGAGAACCCCAAGCCCAAGCTGAGGTCACAGCCCTAACACCTTGACTACTGCCTGGTAAGACCCAGACCAGAGGGCTCAAATTATATCTGGACTGACTCATAGAAATGGAAAGTATGAGATAATTAACAGTGTTGTTTAAAGCCATTATGTTCATGGTCATTTGTTACACAGTATTAGGTAGTTAATAAACAAACCAAATTCAGAGTATTTTGGAAATAAAATGAATATAATCATATAAGGCAATAATCAATATTAGAAGCCATATTTCTGTGACTTACCCTATTGAATTAAAAGAGAAAAATCATATAATCATCTCATAATGGCAGAAAAAATTGATACAATTCTGTTAACACCAGGGATAGAAGAGAAGATAACCACCTATCTCTGCCATTATTCGAATTGTAATAGACAAATTAGTGAACACATTAACAGAAGGCATAGAAATCACAGATGTAAAGTTCCAAATAAGAAAATATGAAATTATTGTTTACAAACTATGATTGTTAAATCAGAAATCCATAAAATTGTATGGATAAATTGGTTATAATTAATAAAATAATTCTGCGAGTTTAGAGAACATAAGAAAAATATACAAAAATCTCTTGTAAAAAAAAAAAAAAAAATCTCTTGTAATTCTGTGCACAAGTAATAAGCAATTACAAAATGTATAAAGTGTAAGGAATCAACCACATCATTTATAATAGCGTCAAAACCATAAGGTTATGAGGAATGAAGCTAATCAAATATAAAAATTAAAAGACAAAAACCCTAAGTTAATGGAGAATTAGGCCATTTTCTTGGAAGAAAAGTCTCAAAATTATAAACATGAGTATTATCATCTAATTAATCTAGAGATCATTTCAGTTTCAATCAAAATACCCCAAAAGTTTCTCATAAAACCTGAAAAAGTGATTATAAACTTCAAGTATAAGGGGAAAAGCCTAAAAATAGATAAGAAATACTTAAGGAAAAGGAAGGGGGGATATGGTTCATCAGATTCTAAGTTGTTAAAACCTATATAATTAAAGTAAGGTGCTATTTGTGCATGTATAAAAAGCCAGAGGAAAGAAACAAAATGGAGTTTTAAAGACCCAAAATTCATATCAGCGTTTGGTACATGAATTAAAATATAGCTTTAGAAACCATGTCAGAGGGATTGACAATTTCTAAAGAATGCTGAGACAATAAACTATTCAAATATAACATTAAACCAAATTCTCATATCACTCCAGACATACAAATATATTTCATATGCATTAAAGATGTCATGGGAATCAAAATTATAAAAAAAATGTGAAATACAATGCAAAAGCTATATTTATATGGTTAGAATGAGAAATTATTTCAAAGAAAAAATAAATTATAATATATAAAGTAATAGATTGGTATTTTAATTACATTAAAGTAACAGCAACAATAATAATAAACTTATGCAATGAAACATACCATGAAGTTGAAAGAAATGCTAGACTGGAGAAGGGGCTCATAATGTTCACAAGTAAGATTAGTAATCACAATATATAAAGAATTTCTACCAAGCAAAAAGAAAAAGAACACCACTAGCCTTCCCCACAAAAAAAAGGCAGCCCATAATATACAGAGAAAGAAGCAGGAATGGCCGATAACCCATTTTTGTGCATAGAAAGATGGTCAACATCACTAATAATGAGCAAAATTACAATTAAGTAAATAGTCCATTATCCAACAGATGGTTACTATAAATAAGTCCAATAGCTTCAAATACTGTCAATGATATAGGTACAAAAAACTATCGTATTTTGTGGCACAAGTGTAAATTGGTAATAATCACTTTTTCAAACCTAGGAGCCTTGACCATGCCCATAACCTACTCAGGCAGAAGAATTCCACTTCTAGGTATCTAGATATCTAGAAATTCTCATAGCACATGTGCACAGAGAATGTGTGTGAAGATATTCATTGTAATACTGCCTGTTTAAAATAACATAACAATCTTTCACAGGGCAAATGGATACATCTCAAAAACTTAAGCTAAGGGAAAGAAGTAACTAATGATTCCTATGTATAAAACAGTGCATAAATGAATTATGAATGGATAAATCTGTGGTAAAATTACATAATTACATCTGGGGACAATGTATACCTACTTTATTTATAATAAGGACAGAGTGGAGCCTTAGCTAAATCTGTAACATTGTGTTCCTTGAGAGAGATGTGTGGAGTCAAGGAAGGAGGGAAGAGAAGAGGAGAGGAAAGGAGAGGAGGGGAGGGCAGAGAGGAAATACAGGTTAACATGTATTTGTGCGTAAGTATGTCTAATATTGTTTTCATAACTTTCAAAAAATGTTGAAAATTTCATGATTAAAATGACTTAAAGGGGATAGAGTCAGGAAAGTCAGGTTGGAAGGGATATTTTCTTCTGGCAAATGTTAAAAAGCGATTTGGGAAAACAAGTGGCCTCATTTATTAGCTTTCTAACATTTTAGGCCATGGCTCCAGGCAAAAAGAGCATTTTACCTATTCACACAATATATGCACAAGTTTTACAAAGCACTAGTTAGCCGTTATTATGCTAAACACACTAGATTTTCTTTTATTTTGCTTTGCTTTGTGCTGTCTTCTAGCCTACATTACTCTATGCTGAGCTATGCCTGCCATTCTGTCATTTTTTCTCTTCTATTTCATTTTAAAAATGCCAATCCTGACCAATTATATTGACTTTGAGACCTACCGGTGGATTCTAGCCCAGCGTTTGAGACATAGTGGTCTCATGCCAAGAAAAAGACATTTGAATCAGATCTGCAATTTAATTCTGACGTTGACATTGTCTGTAAAATCTGTAAAAGTCAGTTAACTGTGTTGGCTCAGTTTCATCGTAGGAGAAACACAGAAATGACAGTGGCACAGGGCTCATTCATTAGTTATTTACTGAACACCTACCATGTGCCAGGTTCTTTTCAAACACTGAGATCAAGATAGTTGGTGTTGATTGAGGATGCTTTTCATTAATGAAAGGACTATGTTATTTTCATTTTATAAATAAATAAATAAATAGCCCACAAAATGTAGACAGCAAAATGTAGAATCAACCTCAATTAGACCAAAGGATTTTTATAAGACCTGGAGGTCTCAAATGTAGTCCTCTGGAGAATGTCAAACATATGGATATTGGAAATAAAATGTTTTATAGGAAAACTTTTCATGGGATGCATTAAATATGAATTGTACTCTTTTAATGCTCTGGAGAATAAAAATGTGGTAACACTTTCAAAACTTAAATTAAATCTTATTCCCAGCTTTCACTTTGCTAGAAGGGGGATCAATTTAACCTAATTTGGGCTTTGGGGGACCTGTTGACCTCACCTTTCACCTCCTTTAAGTCACAATGGGGATGAGGTGTTTGTGGTGTTTAGAAAATAAGAGAAGAGGCTTCAGTCTTCACTTCATTGTGTGCGCTGCCGAGGTGCCCTGGGGTCCATTCTGCTCTCCCTCCCCTTTGCCAAAGTGGGATGGGAGATCTTTCCTGGAGCTCTCAGCGCGATGGCCCTTGGGCTCCATGAACTTCAGTGTCTATATGACAACTTATTAGAAACTTTAGGGTGATATGGATCTCCACCATGTAACCCTTACCCAACTGTCACCACCATTAAAAAAGCACAAACAGGGACCAAATCTTTCTACCCCCATCTGCCTTGGAAGCTGCCTGCCAGCTTCTGCCAACCCAGCCTCCTACTATCCAAACTCGAGGGCTTCTCTCCACCTTGGGCCTAGTATAATTTACTTCTCTTTGAAAAACCAAACCTTGTAAATGTGGCTGGAGGGGAAGTCTCCAGGACTTAACAGTCCTTGAATGTATGTAAGGAGCGAATGGAAACGTAATTCTTATTGCAGGTATCTCCTGCTTTCAGAAAGTTCACATTATACCACTTTGCTTTTACCAAAGACCTACATTAGTAGCTGTTTGTGCTAACTGAAGGAAATCCGGATAATTTTTGTTTGTAGGAGAAAAGCCCTGGGACGCCTGGGTGGTTCAGTTGGTTGTGCGTCAGACTTCGTCACAAGTCATGATCTCACAGTTTGTGAGTTCGAGCCCGCGTCAGGATCTGTGCTGACAGCTCAGAGCCTGAAGCCTGCTTCAGATTCTCTCTCTGCCCCTTCCTCGCTCACACTATGTCTCTCTGTGTCTCAAAAATAAATGCACGTTAAAAAAAAAATAAAAATAAAAAAGCCCTTACTGAACTAATGTAGGTTTTCTGTACAAGTAAAGGTGTGTAATGCCAACTTTTATAAACTTGGGTCTACCATTTCAGCTTACAAAAGTTCTCCCAGGAATGCTTTATTGTGGGACAGCAAGGAAAGCCTGTATTCCTGATTATTCCACAGCTACAAATCAAAACACGATTTAATATCTCAATAAATTATTCTGAAACACTTGTGTGGTATACTGGCATAACATCCATAGAAGAAAGAGTTTCTAGGAGAGCATGGGTGGTTCAGCCAGTTAAGTGTCAGACTCCTGATTTCAGCTCAGGTCATGATCTCACGCTTGTGAGAGCCTGCTTGAGATTCTGTCTCCCTCTGCCCCTTCCCTTCTCTCTCATCTCCCTCCCCCCACCAAAAACAAAGACAATGTCCACATGTAACATTTGGGGAAGAACTTTTTTCCTTTTTCAAATGGTTTATTTTGCCATTTCTGAATACACAATCTAACAAGAAACAGTGATTCAAATGAACATATTATTAATGGATGTATTAATTACTTAGATTGTTGTGTTCAGACCTTCTATTATGAAGTGAATCTTGACAATTTTTCCTTATGTATTATGAATATTAGGTAGGTAAATATTGAAAATTTTTATATTTTTCTTGTGATTATACATTCTATCATAATTCAAATGTCCTCCAACCATAATAATGTGCTTTATTTATTGTATCTGTGACAAATATAGGTATAGTAGCTGTCTTTGGGCTAGCATTTATCTATATTTTCAATCTTTGATATTACAATGTGATTTTCAACATCCTTATGTTTTCAGCATGTGCCTTGTAAATAACAACGATTTCAAAATCCATTGTGACAGACTCTGCAACTAGTAAAAGGAGTCTACTCACTTATATTTTAATTGCTGATTTACTTCTATTATTATATTTCATGATTTCTAATTACTCTGATATTTTAACGTTCTCCATCTTCATTTTTTACTTCTATCACTGAAGTATTTTTGTTTTCAATATTTTTATCAGCTAGTTGTCCTTTTTCAACTTCTATTTTTATGATTACCTTAATTGTAATAAATTTACATAATACAATCTTAAGGTTTAATCCATAGCTCTAGACTTCTCCAGAATAATATAAGAAACAAAGTGCATTAATCATAACCAAATTATTCTTGATTCTGCACATTTTTCATTCCATTTTCTTAAATTTCCTCCAAATTATTTGTTTTATTATAATCTCAGATGAATATCCATTTAGATTTACCCACAGGTAGAAGCATTTAGTTCTACACCTTTTTTTCTTACAATTTGCTCTTTGTTTTGAGAGGTTTAGTTGCTCTCATCTTGAAGTATATCCCTGTCAGGGAATTGTTCAAAAAATGAATTTAAAAAATTCCTAGGAAATTGTGAGCATGTGACAGAGTTTTTTCAAGAGAGGAGTTCAGAAACTGGGGCATACGTACTATGTTCCATGATCGAGGGTGATACACCACGGTGCCTGTGGTGTCTTCTCTAATGAACAAAACTAAAGTGTCATCCCACCTTGACAGTTTTACAGGATTGTGAAATGTTTGCACCTTAGTTTTGCAAACAGTATTGCATGCTCCAGGGGATTAGCTGGCGTGAGGGAAGCACGTTAGAAAATGCCCTCTCTCACTCATCATTTGTGGCTCAGATGGTCACTTGTTTTATTTCCAAAGTTTGGATATATACATTTTTTTTACCATCTTATAAATGTTTTTACTGAAGCTATTATGATGGCTAATTCTCTCACTTTTTTTGGGGAGGGGATGGGGGAGAATTCTGAATATACATTTTTGCCCTCATTCTCAGTAGCTTACAGGGCATAAAATTCTAGATTGACGGTTATTTCCATTCACCTTTTAAAACATGTTCCATTGCTGTTACTGATCTTTTGATTCTCTGTTTGCTATTCTTTTGTCATAATTTGTTGTCTGTTTTTCTGGCTGCTTTCCAGCTTTCATTGCCCTTGGCGTGTTCTACAGTTGCAATATGTGTCTAGGTATTGATTTCAATTTGTTTTATTGTGAGTTCAGTTACGGATTTAAAATAAAGTTTATTATGGCTGATATGTCTAGGTCTTTTTTAGATGGAGGATATTTAGAATATATTGTCTACAATATTTCCAGAAATGGAAATAGAAGTCTAGGCACTCATTCTCAGGACATTTGTTTTGTAATATATAGTATACCAAAATGAAATTTTAAACCAAGAAGTCATTGGATCTTTAAAAAAAATCAAACAGAGCAAACAAACATAACGACAAAACCCTGGCAGTAGAGGCAAAAGGGGAAATTCCAAGATGACAAGTATATGGCAGTTGGAGGGTGATCAGACCACACTAAAGCAGAACGACCAGGGGTTCAGGCAACCCTGTGCACACATCCATCAATCAATCATAAACACACAGTCAAACAATGACAATATCAGGTCACCTGATGTGTTTAATCACGTGAAACATAGTTTTTAGAGGGATTTTACTATTATGTCAGGAAAGATTAAACATATTAAGTGAAAAAAGTCATTACTATCTACAAAACCAAGAAGATAAACATAAAAGGAATGGTAATCATAATATAATACTAAACTCAGATGTAAACAATGTTGATGTAATCAATGATGTAGATATAAACATCAATTCACCAGGAGTTATAATTATAAGATTATATAATATATATTATATGTATTAATTATATAATTATTGGAGGAATAAAGTGAGTGAATATGATTGTGTGCAAATGTGTTTGTGTAAATGGAGGGAAAAGTAATGATCTGTGAGTTCTAAACTCATAACCTTCATCACCGGAATTCAATAGATAATTTCTAAAATGGATATAACAAAAAACACCGCTATGCATAAAATTTAGAAAACATGGAGGTAATCGGGATGCAGGACTTGTAGATGGAGAAGAGAGGGTTGGGAAATTTAGATGCACAAGTTCTAAATGAATGAGACTATTACATGTTTCTGAGAAATTACTAAAAAAATCATAATCTTTCTTGTGGAGAATTTTGATAATGGCCCCCACTGAGAAAAACAATACATTCCTTTGAAGAGTAAAGTAATGATTGTGAAGAAGGGGAGGAGGAAAAAGGACTCAAGCGGTCAAAGATGAACTTAAAGGTCTCCAGATGGGTGGAAACGAATAGGACCCACGGAATGACTGCTATGGGTTTGTGCTCACCAAGGGCCTGATGCCGCAGTGGACTATGAGGGGACAACACGATAACCACATGAAGACTGAGATGTACATGGAGGGAAGGGACCTGGCAACCCAGTTTTGTTCCTCATGGCCTTGAGGACGTAAGCAAATAACTGAGAATCTCTGAGCTTCACCTTCTCCATGTTCTCCAGCTGGAGAAGTAATAATAGGAATAAATTATAAGTGGATAAATATGGATAAACACAGAGAGGAATAACCATTATGAAAATTATGTGACACTCTGAAAAATTATTTGTGATCTCTGATGATCTCCACAAAATTCTAACTCTTCCTAGGAATTATACCCTGATGGTTTTTCTATCTTTTTATCCGTTCACTTTGCAAAAGAGATTCAAACACGCTAAAACTTAATTTTATAAAAGAGGAAGACAATTGCAGGCCTTCAGTAAGAAGTTACGTCAACAGGGGAAAAAACACAAAGTGTAAGGGCAGTTTAATTTCCTGTAGACTAAGAACAAATGTTGACAGAAGTTAAGTGTTGCTTTTGTCTTAATTTCAGAAAGTGTTATTTTGCTCCTGAAAGGAAACTAGGAGACAAGAAGGAGTGGTGGAAAAACTTGATTTGGCTTGGTCATTGAAGGGAAAGAGTTGAAGCAGTTACTCTGTTTGATGTGCTTGCATAGATATTAAATGGAGCACTGGCTGACCTTTTCAGTCTGAAAATATTTGAGTGTTTGCTAACCAATTTATTAACTGTTTTCACATCTGCTCCCAAAGTGATTCCATGTAGGTTATTTTCATGGCTTCACCGAAGAGACATGAGATGGTGTTTTCTTTCTTGCCTGGAAATTGAAGTTCAGCTTCTGTTTGCTACTCTCGGTGGAAACTATGGTCTAAGAACTCTTAGAGCCTGATTGTTTTGACAACTTTCTATTATTCAGACAGAAATCCCCTCCTCATGCAGAATCTATTGTCCCCCTACAGGTTCAGAGGTTTTGCTCTAAAAGAATAGAACATTTAGATAGAACCTGGAGGCTGAAAGGTTTTGTTTTTTGTTTTTTGTTTTTTTTTTAATTTTTTATTTATTTTGTTTTATTTATATTTTGTCACTACTTATGTCTGAGATGGTGAGAATTCTCTGGAACCAGCTTTTCAAGTAAAGTTAATGCTGGGTTTCTGCCTCCTGGAAGTAGAGTAGCAGTTTCAGAAATAATCCTTTTTTCCTCTGCTGCTTACAAATTTCCTTTTTCTTTTCCTTTTATCTTTTTAATCAAGACCTTTCTCTCAAGATTAAAAAACCTGAACTTTTAAAGGAAATTCTCATGGGCTTGGAAAGTGATGAAAATATAATAATATCAAATAACTGCTCCCACTGAGAACAATGAATCAGATTCTCATCTTATGTGACTCCTGGGCACATTGCCCACTGTGTCACCATCTCGGGATTCTAGCCCAGGTGGTAGCTCTAATTATCCCCACTTTTTATTTCCTGGCAAGGAAAACTCTTTCTAATTATTTAATAATTCTGATTCATTCTGAAATAAATTTCAGCATGTTATATTTTGCCATCAGTAAAAGCAATGTGTTAATTTCATTTTAATTGTCGGTATTCAAGGGGTTGTTAAAAACCAGTGAATGTCACTGGGAGCAGAAACGGATGGAATATGGATTAGAATCAAATGATCAAATCCTTAAGGAATATATCAGTTTTGAGTTTCAGTGCATCCTTATTTAAAAATATATCGTACACTATAAATTCATGAGGGTAGATTCCATATGGTTTTGGTCCCCACACTACCTTCACCCGTTAACAGTTTGCCGGGTTACATGCTCCTTAGATATTTGTAAAATTCATTAGCGAATGAATCAATGGATATATCTAGACATACATATATCTAAAAGCATAAAATGTCAAAATAAAAAGGTCTGTTCTGCCTTATTCTGGTGCTTTCTATGCTTCCTAAATGCTTTAGGCTATACCAGAATAAAATAACATTTAAGGAGTACAAACTCAAAAAAAGATAAATAAATAAAAGTAAACTCTTACCTGTACTTATCTATCCCAAACAGTGGTAAAGCTAACGATTTAAGATGAGGTTTGATGTAGCAGGGAAACTGTGCCAACCAGGCTCTTCTGAAGTGACATTTCCCATAGTATGTAGGTGGTTAATGTGATCTGATAGAGAAAAAGCATTTTTAAAAAGCATGGCCTGACTGCACAGGTTTCCAGTGCAATTATTTGAAGAGATTTCAGTTTGAAGAAATTCAGCCTGTAGTTGAGAGCTTTGGCAGAGCATTTCATATAGAAGGATTTATATAAACCTGTTTCCATAGTATCTAGGCTCTCCAAAGCCTTGTTTAGCAGAAGACAACGGAAATATTCAAGAATATCCAGGTGATTTCAATCAGGATATATTCAGTGAATGCATTTGGCTAGCACTGTGCTGTTCTTGGGAATCCAGGAAGATGAAGACACAGAGGAAGGATAAAGTTCTCCAATACAGGGACCCTCAGAATAACCAGAGTGCGGGAAAGAGATGGCTATAATAAGAATTGCAGCGCGGTGCTAGAAGTGAAGCTCAGATTCTTCCACTGCTGCAGAACCACCATCCAGGAAAGGGGTTAAACAAAATGTATGTATTGGAGAGGTGGCAGTTCAGTGCAGGGGACATCTCCATTCTCTGAGTGAACGGCTTTTTGTGGGATTATGAATGGAGATGGGGAATTTTCTGGGCAGAGAATAACAGACCACACAGGGAACAGTAAAAATAAATGCACAGAAATGATAAAGGGTATGAAGTGTTTGGCATAATAAATAAATAAATAAATAAATAAATAAATAAACAGATAAATAGATAAATAAATAAATAAGTAAATAAATAAAGTGCTTTCTTTTTTTTTTCCCGTAGAAACAGCTTATACAAACAAGTTAAACGCTTATATTTTGTTTTCACTGACTGTGGCCATCGTATTCCTCCATTCAAATAGTACAAATATTATCTCTATCCCATGAGACAATGGTTTTAAGAAAGCATCCAACTTATCTCTGTATATTCCAAGCTCCAGAACAATCATGAGGACTATAGAAGGGGATGATCCAGTTCCTTTCTTGGCCCGTGAAAAGATATTAAATTAGTGCTGATGTGTTTATGTTTTACTAAACACAGGCAGCAAAACTGCTTAGTGTGCCTAAGTCCTAAATATCTGGATGATACAGATATCTATATCTATATATGCGTATCTCTATCTATCTGTCTGTCTGTCTATCTATCGCTATACCTATATCATCTTCCAAGATGTGACCTCTGGAGCCAGAGACCTAAGAAAGTCAGTGTTATAATTTAGTCCAAGTCCAAAGGCCTGAAAGCTAGGGGAACAGATGGCATAAATCTTAGTCCGAGAGCAGAGGAAGATGCGATGAGATGCCCCAGTTCAATCAGTGAGTCAGTGAGGCCGGAAAACAAGAGAGGTGAAATTCCTCCTTCCTTCACTTTTTGTTCTATTCAGACTTCAATGGACTGAAGCCCACCCACATTGATAGGGCACTCTGCTTTCCTGAGCCCGATGATCCAAATGGATGATCCAAATAATCTCATCTCAAAGCACCCTCACAGACATACCCAGAAACAATGTTAATCTGGGCTCACTCAACTTGACATATAAAACTAACCATCACATGAAGGGAGAAAAAAGGAAAACCTAAGTGTTCTGTTGAGTCCATGTGATTCTTAGCGGTAGATGAGATATTTTCCGTACAGATAAAATATTTACATCATTGAGAGACCATATGCCCTACCTAAACATCACAGCTGGCCACAGTGAAATTAGGACTATACCACAACTTCCAATCTTTCATTCAGAGCTTTCCCTGCTACCACGTTCCCTCATAGGCTGTGAGTTTATTAATGTTTGTATGTTCTTTGAAGTGTCATCTGCCATCTGTGACTTATGTCTTGGTATATCACAGTCTGTGTGACACCTTTGCTCAAAATGAGTCACTACATTTCTCATTACTATACACCAACTTGGCCCACGGCCATATTCCTCAGCATTTTACAACTATGCCACATTGCCTTATTCAGGGTTTCAAAAACTCAGGCAAATCTCCTAGCATAAAATTCCTTTCAGCCCTTCTAGCTTTGCAGCAGCTCCTGCAAAATTCCAAAATGGCTGGGCAAAGCTTTTGTACATAAAGTTTTCACTGAAGCCTCTCAAAACACTTTTGGGGCGCCTGGGTGGCGCAGTCGGTTAAGCGTCCGACTTCAGCCAGGTCACGATCTCACGGTCCGTGAGTTCGAGCCCCGCGTCAGGCTCTGGGCTGATGGCTCAGAGCCTGGAGCCTGTTTCCGATTCTGTGTCTCCCTCTCTCTCTGTCCCTCCCCCGTTCATGCTCTGTCTCTCTCTGTCCCAAAAATAAATAAACGTTGAAAAAAAAAAACAAAAAAAAAAACACTTTTGCCTAGTTTCTCTTTTAACTTGTACAAATTACGAAATGCTTTGCTGGTGTCCAAGGCTTCCTGTGATCTGACCACCACTGACTTTTACACCCCTTTTTACCATTGTGTGGCAATATGAATCTCATGTGCCATTGAGATAACTCAGCTCCTGGCCAGTCCACGCATACGCCACGGACTGTCCTTCCTCCGTGCATGTGGTCTCCTCCTCAGCTCCATACCAATTTGATTCTCCCAGTTTGGGGCAATTTATCCTTATCTTTCCAGTTGCTCCGGCCAAACACTCTGGAATTATCCTGGATTTTCTCTTTCATCCCTCGTATCAAATCCACAGCATGTCCTGATGGCTTAGCTTTCCAGAATTTGTCTAGAAATTAATACTTTTTCACTTCTTGTACTGTGATTCTGATCCAATGCATCATTATTTCTCAGCTGTATTCCTAAGGCCAGCCAAGTAACTGCTTTCTTAGCTTCCAACCCTGTCCACCGTCATTCTCTTACGATGACAGCAGCCAGCACAATTATGTTGAGGCTTAAGGCATGCTCTAGCACTCCTCCTCCCCCTGGAGGTCCATAATATCTCAGATGGCCTCCAAGGCTCTGGAATGCTTGGTTCTCATGTCTGTCAAATTTCATCTAATCTCAATCAATCTGCTGAAATCACAATGGCTTCCATTCTGTTTCTCAAACATTCGGGCATATTCCTACCTCAGGACTTTTGCACTTATTGTTCCCTCTGCCTGAAATGCTTACCCCCAATAACAACATGGTAACACTTTTACTTCTATGACTTTCTAATATGGCCTTCTTTATTTTAAATGTAACTCCTGTCAGTGCTTCCTATCTTCCTTCCCTGTCTTATTTTTTTCCATGATACTTATTGCAGTCTAACTTTAAAAATATATGTAATGTGAGGCACCTGGGTGGCTCAGTCGGTTAAGCATCCCACTTCGGCTCAGGTCATGATCTCACAGTTTGTGAGTTGAAGCCCCGCCTCGGGCTTTGGGCTGACAGCTTGGAGCCTGAAGCCTGCTTCAGATTCTGTGTCTCCCTCTGTCTCTGCCCCTCCCCTGCTTGTACTCTGTCTCTCTCTCAAAAATAAATAAGTACATTACATATATTGAATATGTATATGTATATATGTAATATATTTATTCAGTTTTAATGATCCTTGCAACACCATGTCAACTGTAAGTCACCTAAAGGCAGTAAATTTTTTTTTTCTGTTTTGTTCACTGCTCTTTCCCCAGTGTACATCAGTCTATACCACCTGTTAAAAATTGAGTAAAAGGATGAATGAATGAATGGGATTTTTCTTCCAGCCAAGATGAAGTAACAGAGGTTCGATTTACTCTCCTAGATGAAACAACAATAAAGCAGAAAAACATATGAAAAAGCAGCTGATTGGGCACCAGCAATGAAGGACAGTGATCCCTTAGAGACAGGAAACAAGTCTTAAGGATTTCCCAAATTTTCTACCTTTGTAGAGTCTTCAGGCACAGTTCAAGGAATAATAACATAAATGGAGCTGGTGCATCTAATTTGCATTTCAGGATGTTGCTGAGAGTTCAGGAAGAACAAGGAGGCTAGAATTTTCAGAGTACTTGTGGGAGCGAGCTGCTCAGAGAGCCCCACAGACTGTGGAGGGTTTGCCTCAGGTATTCACCTCAGTACCAATCGGCACATGCGTGTGAGGAAACTACCAGAGGCCAAGGAAATAGCCACCCCGAAGGAGGACACATCACAGTGTCCAGGACTCACACGGTTCTGGGAATAGTAGCTGCTTTCATAAGCTAGACCGGAAAAACCTCATAACCCACAGGGCATAGGGTGGAATGGAGAAAGAGTTGCCCCAGAGAAGAGCAAAATTAGCCCTAGAGTAAGCCTTGCTGTAGTCCAACTGACACATCTTCAAAAACAAGACTTGAAGGAGTCAATCTGTTTCCAAGTAACTGAAATGCAACTCAGAAAAAAAAAAAAAAAGCCCAAGAATATTTTAGAACTATAAAAATATCCATCAACCAAAAAATTAGCATTCATGATTTCTAACATGCACCAAACATTTACCAGGTATGTAAAGGATCAGAAAAATACAAACCTCCCATGGAGACAAAAATCAATCAACTCGAGGTTGATACAGAACTGACACAGATGTAATGGTCAGTAGACAAGGTGTTATAGAGGTTATTATACCTATATTCCATACTTTCAAAAGGAAACTTTGATGGGCCCCTGGGTGGCTTAGTCTGTTGTGGATCTTATCTCACTGCTTGGCTCAGGTCATGATCTCATGGTCCGTGAGTTCAGGCCCCCCCAGAGACTCCCTGCTGTCAGTGTAGAGTCCACTTGGGATCCTCTGTCCCCCTCCTTTTTTGCCCCTCCCCCATTCATGTTCTCTCTCTCCCTCTCTCTCTCTCTCTCAAAACTAATAAACATTTTTTTAAAAAAAGAGTGCACACATGTCAAAATATCGATTTGTGGACAAATATGTAAAAATTATTGTAAATTGATTGTACTTTAATTAAAAAATGAATGACTGACTAAATGAATGAATGAATGAAATACTTCCTTCTATTTCAACCCTCATCCTTTAGTACTTATATTGTTCCGTGATGGTATGTTATCTTGTATAATATAGATATCAATGTGTATGACAGCAGATACGACATATATATTTGTATCCTGTGGTGTTTTATAAAGTTTATGTTCTATTCATACTTGACAGAGAACAAAATTAACAAAATAACTTCGAAGCATCAGAAAGCCCCAGTATAACTGTCAAATGTTGTTGTTGTTTTTTTTTTCTACTTTATTGGACTTCTGGCAGAAAGTTGCATAGTTGATTATTGTATAATCCACAGGGTCATTTTGAAACATGATTATGAAATTTTGGAGTTTTGCACGTTTTTTCTCTTCTTGGAAGAGTCTTTGCTTCTTCAACCTTTGTTTAATTTCTAGTTATCGTTTAGTACTCAACGCAAACAACCTATCAAGAAGTTAACTCTCGACTATTTATTGTCTCCATTAACATGCTCTTGATTGCTCTGAATTTGTTGTAGTACTGAGTCACAACTGAAATTAAAAATGCCAGTTCTAAGTACCTATTTAGTGTTTGTGTCTACCAGTAAATGTAAGTCACAGAGACAAAAGGACTGTGGCCCTCAGTATGCACCCAATAAGTATTTGTTAGATGTCTCAAGTTGTTAGGCTGAAGTGTACAATAGATAGGACATTTGGAAGATACTTGCCACACAAACATGTGGAAGTCCAAAGGGAATGTCAAGAAGTTCCTCATTCATGGGAAGATGGTGGAAGGTAAGATAGGAAAAAATAGAATTTACTAGGCAGAGAGGGGAAAATTAGGACCTGAGGTCCCTGGGTGGGGGAAAAACACATATTTAGGAACAATGCTGGGAGTGTCTGACCACGGCAAACCCCATCGGGCGTAAGGTTCTTAAGAATGTAACAGACACAACCTACTCCCCCTCAGGAATTTGACTAAAGACCTAACTAAAAATAAGTAGTAAGGAATAAAACGGATGACCCACAAGGAATGATATGGCCATAGGCCACCCCTCATGCAATGAAAACTAACCAGTCAAGAATGGACAACCCAGCACCTAGAGTTATCAAGCCAACAAGGGTAGGAAGGAAGGAATAAGGGGGAAGGGCTGACCATAACCTTACAAAACAAAGACCTTTGCCAATAGTCTCAGGCACTCACTTTCGAATGTCACCTCTCTGTAAAGAGAGCTTTCCTACCGCTCTTACTTTCTAGTCTTATATTCTAATAAATCTTTGTCTGCTGCTCATTTTGTGTCCATCTCTTCATTCTTCGAAGCGGTGAGACAATAAAACCCAGGTACTGAGGCAATAAAATCCTGCAACAAAAGAATGGATGTTGAGAGAGGATGTGAGGAGAATTGCTCAGGAAAGAGCTATACTATTAATTTTATCTCCCAGGGGAGAGGGAGTGCTTCTTTCCAACTTGGGGTCACTGAGGGGGACTTCTGAGAAGTATTCGGAGGCCTTGATAGACATTCTATGTGGTGGAACTATTGGTCTGGAATCCTTTTACAAGATACTCTTTCCAGGGGGGCTTCCTGCCAGAGAGAGGAGACTGCAGAGTGAGAGACTGTGGGGCAGCAGCGGAGGGGTGGCGATGTGCAGCCAGAAGACACAGCGTCTCTATCAAAGAGGCCTAAATTTGGAAGATGTGGCCAAGGAGGCTATGAAAAATTTAGGAAAACATGCATCTACCATGTCAAAAAATGCAGAGCCCTCTTCTTGCAAGCCCAGTCAAGTAAGAGATTTCTTATTCCCTTATTTTGCCCACACTGTCTTTATTTCAACTCTCATGTTGCAGGCAAAAGCACACACAAATCAAGGGACGGAGGGGAGCAAAACTGAGAGAGAAATGGACGAATCCCTTTCCCAGGTGGCTCCTCTCCAACCAGCCCCAACTTGGAGAAAGCGAAACAGTCTCATCTTGGGATGAAGATTAAAGTGTTCTTAAAATATCGGGCTGATACTCCAATTTCTAAATTTAGATAGCATTTTGAAACCTAAAGGGATCATAGGGCTTCCCGTTACCTAAGAGCGAAGGAGACTTCAGCCTTGCTCAAGCTCTCAGTGAGGGCAAGGCAGTTGCATTCCATAAAGGAAGTTTTGAAGAGAAAAGGGGAGACAAAAATGGGCTTGCTTTTTCACTCACTGAGTCTTGTTTTTACCTTCACAAGTGAAGAGATAACTAAATAAATAAAGTGAATAAGTGCTCTGTGATTTCCTCGTTCCGCCTTTATGTAAAAAAATTTTTTTTCAATGTTTATTTATTTTTGAGAGACAGAGCATGAGGGGGGGAGGGGCAGAGAGAGAGGGAGACACAGAATCCGAAGCAGGCTCCGGGCTTTGAGCCAACAGCACAGAGCCTGTCGTGGGATCGAACTTAACGAACGGTGAGATCATGACCTGAGCTGAAGTCAGACACTTAACCGACTGTACCACCCAGGTGCTCCTCCTGGTTCCGTCTTTAGATAAACCTACTTAGCTTTAATCTCATCATTTCAATTTACCAGTAGGGTTTATTTGTTTGCTCACTTTTAGCCACGCCACAAACGTTTCACATGATACTGCTCTTGTGACAGTTGGAACATTTCAAGGGACTAAAATTCTGCACCTGAATGTGCATGTGTGGGAGTTTCCCACACCAACAAGCATTTCTCTGACACCAGCCGGGTGTCCTACAATTCGTCTCATTTCTGACACTATCTACGCAGAGATAGTATCAGATTCCATGGGTTAAAGGCTCAGTCTACGAGACTGTCTTTCCCCCACTCCCACCCCAACTTCAGACATTAGTCCCACGTCCAGTTTATCACCTGGGCTTCTGACTGACAAGATATACATCGAATGTTCTTATGACCTTTTCCATAGTTTGACAAATCCACTAAAGTGGTTCGCAGAACTCAAAGAAATATTTTATTCACTAGATCACAGGATTATTATAAAAACACACAACTCAGGAAGAGCCAGATGGAAGAAATGCACGGCGCAAGGTATGTGGGAAGGGGCACGGGACTTCTGTGCCCTCACCCAGTGCATCACACTCACTCCCTGAATAGTCACACGTTCACTAAGCCAGAAGTGTTCCAAACCCTGTCCTCATGGGGTTTTATGGAGGCTTCATTACATAGGCAAGATTAATTAAACCATTGGTCATTGGCAGTTGACAACCTTCAGCCTCTCTCTCCTCCCTGAAGGATCATGGATGGGATTGAAAGTTCCAACCCTAGCAATCAGCCCCCATCCTTGGGTGAGGCCCTAAAGCCACTTTATTAACATAACAAAAGACACCTTGACCCCTCTCACTCACTTAGGAAAGTCCAAGGCTGAAATGGTGTAAAGAAAAGCAATTACCATTAATTTATATGGAAAAATTCTTGAGGTTCCCAGACCCCCCAAAGTCACCTCTCTTAGGCTTTTCTGATACACTAGGACACACCTTGCTAAGAAGCACACAATAGGTGAAGATAAAGCCCAGATGCTCCCTGACAGGGCTCCGACCTCTGGCGGCTTTGTGCTGAGGGGCGGAGTGTGGTTCCCCAGGAAGAAAGTTGGGGCACCAATCTCTCAGCTCCGGGTGCCTGCTGCCTCTGTAACGCTCACCGCAAAACTAATGCTGAATGCTGTTTTCCCTTGTGATCTTTCCCTTTTGAAGCAAAATTCTTCTTCAGATTTCTTTCGGTTAGTGAAAATAGGTACAGTAAAACCTTTGCAAGCATAGTTCATTCCGGAAACATGCTTGTAATCAATCCAAAGCACTTGTGTATCAAAGCGAATTTCCCCATAAGAAATCATGGAAACTCAGATGATTCGTTCCACAACCCAAAAATATTCCTACAAAAATGATTATAATACTGTAATATAACACAAAATAATAAAGAAAATACAAAATATAAAGAAAAATAACCTGCACTTATGTTTGAAAACCTTCGTGGCTGGTGTGAGGGAGACAAGAGAGAGGAGGGTTATTGTGTAGGACAACTTTCAATATCACTAACGGATGTTGACTACAGTACAGTATTAATAAACGCTTGTCCTACACTGTACGTAATGTAACTGGCAATAAGGCAGCTGAGCTAGGGGTCTGTCTCCGCAGGCAGCCTGACTAGAATGAAGCGAAGCATTCCTAAGTTTACTCTTGCGTGGAAAAGCAAAGGGCTGTCCATAAGTGCTTTGAAGTGACCCAAAATACTCTAGTGCCAGTTGTGGGCACCTTCCAACATTCTGAAATATCACTGATTTCTGCCAAACATATATCCAAGCATGGGAGATGATCACCCACAATCCCCTAGTGAGAGAGAGAGAGAGAGAGAGAGAACCACTGACTCAGTTGTGATTATGTGACATTCAGTGTCGTGCACTACCTGCATTGCAAGACATCGCTCGTTTATCAAGTTAAAATTCATTAGTGTCTTGCAGAATAGTCTCAGAACAAGATACTCGTCATCTAAGGTTTTACTGTTCTAACGTAGGTCTTTCATAAAAGTGAAGTGGCCTAATGCAAACTTCCAAACAGCGAGGAATACCTGTATATGAAGTTAAACGAGCAGAAGCTGTAGAATTAATAAACGTGTTTCAGGCGCTGAAAATAATTTCATGCACAGCAGTTCCCTGCCTTACTGTGGTTTAACTTACAGTGATGTGAAAGCATTACACATTGAGTAAAAACCGTACTTCGAACTCTGAATTTGGAGCTTTTCCGGGCTGGTGACGTGCAGGGAGATGCTGGGCAGTGGTGGCAGGGCTTAGCTCCCAGTCGGCCCACAATCGTGGGGGTGAAACAGTGCCACACTTACAGCTGGGTTGCATCCAGAAAACCATTCTATAGTTCACATTCAGTACTGTATTCAATAAGGTACGTGAGATTTCCAACACTATATTATAAAACGGACTTTGTGTTGGATAATTTTGCCCAACTACAGGCTAGTGCGAGTGTCGTGGGCACTTTTAAGGTAGGCTAGGCTGTGATGTTCTATTCAGTAGCTTAGGTGTATTAAACACATTTTTCACTTAGGGTATTTTCAAAGGATGATGGGTTTATCAGGGTATAACCCCATCAAAAACTGAGGAAAGAGATTTAAGGGTCAAAAGTGTTCAGGGGGGATATGATGAGGGACCATAAGGCAAGCTGAGGGTCAAGCACAAGCTCATACAAACCTGCCCTCCCCTGCACAGGTGGGACAAGTGTGATATTCCTCAGGCATTCCAGGCTGCCCAAGGACAAAGGAAAGAAAACCAATGGTGAACTGATAGAGGTCACTAGTCGTGCAGGACATGAGTCTCCATCACTTTGCGAAGATCTTAGTAAATTACAAAAAGGGAATCTTGTCAATAGCCTAATCTCCAGGAACTCCTTACTGCCTTTTTTTTTTCTTTTTTCTTGAGAGAGAGAGATAGCACAGGTGAGTGAGGGGCAGAGACAGAGAATCCCACAAGGGGCAGAGAGAGAGAGAGAGAGAAGTGGGGCTCATCTGGGGCTCGTGTTTCACCCAAAGAGGGACTCAAAATCATGAACTCTGAGATCATGATCTGCACCATAGTCAAATGCTTAAAGACAGCCACTCAGGTGTGCTCTACTGTCTTAAAGATAATGCTTTGCCAGAGGGTAAAAAAAAACAAAAAACAAAAAAACAAAAAACCTTTAGCTTGACAATAGTTAGGCCTCCAGTAATCTGTGTCTTCTTTAGCATATGAAAATCCCTTTGAGAAACTTTCTGGTGACTTTACCTCCTTCAAGTCCACAGTATATAACCAGTCCCTGGCCAAAACCCCAGTGCAGCTGTTTCTGCCCATGGGTCCTGTTCCCATCCTTTAATAAAATCACCTTTTTGTACCAAAGATATCTCCGAGAATTTCTTGGCCATCGGCTCTGAACCCCCACCATTCCAAACCCCGTCAATCTGTACCAGATTATAACATGTGTGGGGACAGAGGAATGAAGAGGCAGGAAAGGGACACAGGAGAGAATGAGGGGATAATCTCTGTAGGTAAAGAGTTGCTTTATGTGCCACAGAAGTTAGTTTAGGTGTTATCATTTAAGTAACAGGAAAGATTTGAAGAATTTTGAGCAAGGACTTGACATAGTTTTATTTGCATGAGAAATTTCTGCAGGGGTGGCAACCAGGTTGAGTGGGAGAAGTGTTAATAAGACAGAGAAAGAAAGACCTTTACTCTAGTTCAGTCTTTTTCTCTGAACCATTGTATCTGCCTTCTCACTAGTCTTCCAGCTTCTTCCTGCGCTCCCAGAAGGATCCTGTTAAAACGAAAGGTAGACCAGATCAGACCACTGCTCTATTCAGTTTGCTGCGGCGTATTCTCCTCTGACCTGGATTAAAATCCTAAACCCTATGGACCACCAGGCTGCATACGAACCGGCACTGACCACTGAGTCAGTCCTCACTTGACCTCATTTCTATGCTCACATTACTCTGACCTTATTCATTGTTCAGTTCTTTCGCAGGACCTTTCTATACTCTTTCCTCAGAAAGCCATATCATCTCTCATCTTTCTGTTCTCTGCTCAAATAGAAACTCATCTGAGAATATTTTCCTGACTACCCTATCGTAAAAAGCACTCCCCCTTAATGCTTGATCACTTTACATCTATAATATTGCCTTATGTTTATGCATAGTGCTCGCATGTAACCTAATATATGCTCATTTGTTTGTTTTTGACTGTCAGACTCCTCACCTCCACCCCACCCCTCCTTCACACGCACTAGAATATAAATCTACAGAAGTGAGATTTCGTCTGTTTTCATTCAACAAATAATCATTGAGTGCCTTGTATGGCGCAAGCACTGTTGTGGGAATTGGGAATATAACCGTAAAAAGAAACAAATAGAAATCAAGATTTCTGCATTCAAGGAATTTACATTCAAATTGTGTTCTACTTTTGTTCGCTGGCTTATCCTAAATACCTGGAAAACTGCCGAGGATGTAGTAGGAGTTCAATACATGTTCATTGAACGAATGTGCAATTCATTGTTGCAGCTCTGAAAAGAAGTTGGGAATGAGTCTGCAGATATAGTCTCCATAGGTTATGGTGACAAGTCTGTGAAAGGTGGGGGAGGGGAAGCAGTTAGCCCAGCGGCCAGTTTTCTAGGTCATGGTGTATCTGCTCAGTTGTGGTAGATATGAAATTGTGTAACCGGCTCACACCTCTTAAAATGATGCTCTTTTACTGCCAAGCTGCTTCCCTTTGATATCTAAGTTTGGTATCTACCCATTTTTCAAGATGAATATGGGAATGGGGAATAGAGTTTCAAATCCATATATAATGCTTAAAGCTAAGAAACCAGCCAAATGCCATTAACAACTTAAAAATATTGCCTATCTAGTGATTCATGCATAAACTTTATTTGAATTGAACACCTTCAGCATGGTATTGTGTTCCTGCTTGCATTTAGATTTACATTTCATATTTCAACAAGGCCAAGAGATTTCATTTTACAACTAGAAGGGTCTTGCTCATTAAGGAAGAAGCAAGGATCTGTTCATTTTTGACCTCCTTCCCCTGCCCATCAACTACCGCCATCTCCCTTCTCACCTGCAAGAAAGTATTGTAAGAAATTATTCATGGTCACTTCTATGCACAAAAGGAGGTATTTTCAGTTCATTGTCTAAGAACATATGATTCCAAACAGGACATGTAAGTAAGTTTACTTGAATTTTATTATCTGTACAGGAGGTATTGCAACCTACTTTACTACATGATCAAGAAGATGAAGTGGGAAAATATGCATAAGGTGCGTATTACAGTGCCTGATTCTAAACGTTCAGTAAACAGCTCTGTTTTGTTTCTGAAAGCACAGGACACCACGTGTATGCTTCCTCTGTACGTTTGTAGAATTTTGCTATGCCATTTAGCACAAATTGCCTTTCCTTGCTTTTGTCTGACTTTCCATTGTTGGAAAAAGGTCCAAAATAAGGGATCACTTGGGAGCAATTTCTAGTATAAGTTATCTCTGAGGCAATGCTGCAGGCAAGAAAAGAAATAGTGAAGTGGCACTGAAACCAGACTCTGGTTAATTGATCATTTTGCTAAGGACAGATCTTGAGCTCATCAGTCATGGCCATTGGCAAACCCCAAGAAATCTCAGTGTACTTTTTCTACCCTCTCAGTGTAGTACCATTTGCACCAGTTGGACAGAAATGAAAGATCCAAGCTGGAATATGCACTCTCTTATGCATGGCATAATAATCCACTGGTAAAAATACATTCTAGGAGTGATCTGACATCCAGATCTGGGATTTTGAGTCCTGGGTTGAGAAAATTAGGAATTAACAAACCTGCAGTAATGTAAGTGTTGATTACTGGTAGTACTAGAATAGCAGTCCAATGGCCCTTTGTGCTGACACACAAGTTCATTCCAACTTACTATGCCCTTTCATGTTGCCTTTGCATTGCTATTCCATGAAAACCCCAAGTTTTTGAATGGAATGATTTAGGAACCATCCTCTTTGGGATTCTGCAGCAGAGTGTAATAACTATTACTCATGAACCAAAAAGTAAGTGTAACAAAATATATTTTATTTCTGCAAAAAATCCAATTCATTGGAATTTCCCTTAAAATACACACACTAAAACTAAATAAACAATTATAACACACACACCCAAACACTCACACTCACGCTATGATAAAATCCAATATATCAGAGGTGTTAATGGAGAATTAGCCTAGATAAAATTTCCATTGTCTTTGGGGCTGGTTTGATCCAATGAAAACTGCCAAAATAACGGAAATGGACACTTTAATACTGTCTAGCTATCTTAACAGATGGAAATACAATTAGTTAACATAAAAGAAGACCCAAAACAAAATAAAAAGGAACTTGAATTTCAACTAAGTTGGCAGCAGAAATAGGATTTTGTAAAAAATCAATTTAGCACTAATTAAGGAGGGTGAATCCCTTGGTTTTAAATAGATTGCTCACTGCTTATTCTTAAATTCTCTCCTGTTCCAATCCCCAACCCCCAACCCACCCATAAATGAAACAAACTCTGAAGGATCTGGAAAAAATAGTGTTTTAATAAAGATACTTTAAATGATAAAAGGAGGTAAATATATCCTGAAAGTGAAAACCAAAGTGCAGAAGGGGAAATCTGATTTTACAGAACTGCATTGTAATATAAAACCAGATTTGTATACTTATAAATATAAGTTGTGTGCATTATTCCTCTGCCAGGAAACTACATTAGACACATCTGTATAAAATATATTTCCAATTTAACCAGTCTGGAATGACCACATTCATTTTCTAGTTCACTGCAAGGGTAAGTAACATAATAAGTACAATGTATTCTCCAAATTTAATAATTTAACATGCTTGCTTAGTTAACTTATTATTACCAACATAACATCTTGGGCTTTGTTTCTTTCTACATAAAATGCCAAGCACACTGAAGATGCTTGCAAATTTAGAATTAAAAGTTTATCTTCTTCAAACTGAATTGTTGAAACAAGGATTTCCGTCCCCCGCCCCCACTTTTTTTTTTTTTTACCATTTAAATAGTTTTTATTTTAAATAAAGTTCCATATTTGATAGTTAATCATAAACATACAAACTTCTTTGAAAAATCAAAATGCTCTTATTCTAAATGGAATAAAATCAAGCTAAACAAAGATCTAAAAATAAGTCTAAGATGTTTATGTAGAGAGAAAATCAACTTTAAAAGGAAAATGCATGCTGTAATTAGAAAATAGGCTATGCTTGATGGAACACAGACACTATGGAGTTACTTTTTTATTGTGTACTTTTTAAATGCAGGAAATATATCCCACAGAGATGTACTATGTCATTTCCAGAGGGGCTTTTTTTGGGCTACAGATGAAAAACTGATATTTAAATGTATGAAATATGCAATACAACATGAAAACCAAATTAGTTGAAAGCAGGTGTAATTTTTCCCTCCATATTCTCATTCTCAATTTTCATTATTATATCAGAACTCAATACAAAAGAGAGAAAATCCATACATGCCTAAATCTGATAATATGAGTCAGGACAAAATGGGTGTTTTTCGATGTTTTCTCCAAATTTACTTATATTTCATGCATTTCCAAACTTGTTTTCTCTGACAGAAAAGTCATATCCCTGTGACTTCAATTTTTGCCACATTCAAGTCTTTGCTCAGAGGTCACTTTATCCCAGAGAACTTCTTGGACCCTCTATTTAAACTGCACCCACAGCTTGCTCCCCACCTCCCCATGGTACAATTCTCTCTGGCCATATTTCTTTCTCCCTCTTTCTTCATTACTTTTTTTCACTGTATATGCTATTTATTTTAGTAATTTACTAGTTTATTGTCTCTCCCTGTTAGTTGTAATTAACATTACAATACATTGGCTGAAAAATTCAATGCCCATTAGGAATTTGCATCCATTAAGTTTCTTGTGATTTAAGTTAGATAAACCTTGACATTTTGTTCTGTATCTTAGAAATCTAAAAACTTGGGGGCGCCTGGGTGGCTCAGTCGGTTGAGTGTCCAACTTCGGCTCAGGTCATGATCTCACGGTTTGTGAGTTCTAGCCCCGTGTTGGGCTGTGTGATGACAGGTTGGAGCCTGCTTCAGATTCTGTGTCTCCTCTTCTCTCTGCCCTTCTCCCACTTGTGCTCTATCTCTGTCTCTCAAAAATAAATAAATGTAAAAAAAAATTTAAAAAAGGAATCTAAAAACTTGCCTCTTCAACATATTTATCTTCCTATCATTCATAGACTTTCTCTTCTCCTTTTCTACAATCTTCTTTTTTCTAAATTTTCTAGAGCCAAAGCTGGAAGACCATGGCTTTTTCCTTATATATAACCCAAAGGAACTCTCATTTGTTACAGGAAGTAACATTTATTAAAATGGAAAATGATTTGTTTATGACCCAAGAAGCAAGTGTGTTACAGTCCATTTCGTAGCACGTTCTCACTTAGAAATGTACATGTATCTCCAAGTGGTGGTGGCCACATTCTTATCAGAGATTTTTAGATTACAATATTATTTAGAATTTCTGTCCCACTTCTTCTTAATTTAAAAATAAATCATCCTGCAGTGATTAATCTAATTTTAATTCCTAAGTATATAGAGATGGTGATGACACTATTTTGAACTGGAAACATGGGAAGATGATGATTATTTTCAGAAAGGAACAAATCCTTCCTTTACAGTTTGTTAATCTAAGGAAACCAGATGCCTTTTTTTCTGAGTGAAAGAGTCCTGGAAGGATAACTATCCTAAGAAAGGATGTTGGAAGATTGCTATATACTTCATGTATATTTGCATAGGCCACTCATGGCATGTGGATAGATTCATCATGTTTGCCATATCTAAGCTGTGTGTATGTTTTGTGGATGTAGGTGTCTGGATAAAATTGATGCAATTGTCTATAGCTCTTCTTAGACTATCCATAGAAGTGGGTCCCAAACTGTTCAATGGCAATGATAGTCATCTTGCTTTTAATGTTGAGAAAATAACAAGAACCATAATTAACAAAGGAACAGTTTCCAATGAATTTGAGGTTTACTAATTATGACAACATTCACTCGTATTTGAAAAACTGTGACATTTATCTGTGTTGTGCTATTTGTTGAGACTCCTGTTAGCATTTTATATGTATTTGACTTGGACATCCTTGCATCCATAACCTCTCACCCCATGATCATTGTTCAGACACTGGGGACCCGCGTTCTCCAGTTTGAAACCCTTGGGAAATTCAACTGCCAGGCTAGTTTTTCTACAAGTGAAATAGTTATGAGGATTGTTTTGAAGTAAGTGATGGCCTCAGGTCTTAGTCTGGGTTAAAAGGGAGCAGAACAATTCTTCACCAAGTTTGAGTCCCTGGCTGGAGTTTAACATGTATGTGCTGAGCACTCTATAAACATACAGTACCAACTTCACAGCGTTGAGAAGATTAATCGAGTTCCAAACTTCAAAGCTCTTAAAATTGTGCCTGGAAAATGGAAACTGTTCATTAAGTGTTAGTCATTATTAGTGTTATTAACATTAGTTATTGTCTGAAAAATTCAAGGGGCAGTAGTAACTTCCATCCATCTATTTGATAAACATTGGAAAAGCTGTCTACATCTTGGGAATCCAAAATCTTCCTCCTGCTTTAACTGTATAGGTGCTGGGGATGTAGGAATGAATGAAATAGATGCGGTCTCCGCTGTCAGAAGATGTTTATGTCACCACGGGACATAGGTGCTTAATTAAATATACATAGAATTATGTAATGCATAGTAAGTGGTCTGAAGGAGAAGTTTAGGAACTACTAAGGTGTATTGCAGGGGATTTGGCCAAGATCAGAGGATTAAGGCAGACTACTTGGATGAAATGACTTTTGAGATGTAAAGCATGAGCAGGGATTTACCAGTCTCAGGTGGGTGAGGCCAGGAGAAGCACTCTCAGCACAGGGACTGCTTTCATGTGAAGGTCCTGAAGCTGCTGGAAAGATGGAAAGAAGACTCACATGCCCAGACCATAATCACTGGGGGAATGTGATCAAAACCAAGATTGGAGAGGAGGGTTGGGAACTAGCAGGCAAGTCCAAGTTAAGAATTTTGAATTTTGTCTTATGGATGAAAAGAAAGTATTAAAGAATTTCCAGTAATACCTATAAAGCACTGGCTTAATCATAACACTGCCATCAGTGTTGTCAACTAAGATAAATGAAAAGTACTACTTTTCATGAAATGAAATGAAATGAAATGAAGTGAAATGAAATGAAATGAAATGAAATGAAATGAAATGAAATGAAAAGGGCTACTACCATTGACATTGAAGAGGGTGTTCCTATTTAAACATTTTGGGGACCATTTTTGTGGATAAACCTTGAAGGGCCAACCATGGTAACACAGGTTTTATATGAACACAGTAATCCTCAAAGCATTAACTTATTTTAGACCTGGCAAATTTAATAAAGCTATTTACACTTCATTGTCTAGAAACATGTAAATGGTTAAAGAACGATCCAGGCTGCTGGGTTGCAAATCCAAATGCTGCCATTTATTCTTTTTTATTTTTTTAATTTTTTAAATATTTATCTTTGAGAGACAGAGAGAGACAGCATGAGCAGGGGAGGGGCAGAGAGAGAGAAGGAGACCCAGAATATGAAGCAGGCTCCAGGCTCTGAGCTGTCAGCACAAAGCCTGACGCGGGGCTCGAACTCACCAGCCGTGAGATCATGACCGAGCTGAAGTCAGACGTTCAACTTACTGAGCCACCCAAGCACCCCTCTGCCATTTATTCTTTAGAGAAACTTAGGTAAGGTATTTTCTGTTTATCAGTGTTCTCATCTATAAAATTAAAGTCAAAATATTGCTTTAATGATGAAATAAGTTAATATTTGCCAAGTAACTTTAAGAATTTCTGACACGTAATATACTCTTAAAAATGTTGAGAGACACAATCGTATTTGATGGAGTATCTGGGTACTCAGTACTCTATCAGGTCTGTTAGAACATAAATAAGTGTGATTTCTAATTTATAGTAGTTTCACCAGGCTGAAGTAAGACAACATGTATAAAGTGTCTAGCATGGGCATTAGCTCACAATGAACACTCAATAAATCTGAGAGCTTCAGGAAATTACAGAGGAGCTAATCTAAGGATGAGTCAGAGCTGTCCAGAGGGTCAAGAAATGAAGAAAGAGTCCAGTGTTTACCTGAATTATTCCAGAAATTTATGTCTTTAAACATTGTCTTCATATAGTTATTTTAAGAATGTTAATAAGTAGAAGTCTTCATTATGCCATAGGCAGAGCACATGGACTGGGACATCAGGATAGTAGAGACATCAAAAAATGAAGGTGCAATATATTTTTTCTGGAAGGAATTGGATATTAAAAGATAAAAATAAAAAAAATTGCTGTAGCATGTGGAAAATAAGACCATTGCTATTCTTACATTTATATTACAAGTAGCTATGTCTATATCTCTATTTCCCTCTATATAGATACTTTATTTTGAATTACCCATTCTAAACACCATAATCTCAGGGTCTAAGTGTCTCTCAAAATCATAATCTGGCCCTGGAAGTGCAGTACAAACAGATAGAGCACATGGCATCTGACCAAGACATTCAAGTGGCTCAAGGAGCACATACGCTATGGTTGTGTTTGTTTAAGGATGATGCACCATCACAGGAAATTGTGAGTAGGATCTCTAGGGAACATCATACAAAATGGTTGTCTGTTGGCCACGTTTATTCATTCATAAATATGCTAACTATATATTGAATACCTATATATTGGTCAGGGCCCAGTAAGAGAAATAGAAATCACATCAGCTAAGAGATGAATTTGTAGAGAGATTTGGGTTGGGCGATCAAAGGTAGGAGGCTCAGGTTGAACTAGTAGCTCTGTGGACTGCGCTATAGATGGAGACCAAGACTTCTGAGGATGAGTGATGTCTGATGGAGATGAAGCCTCGGAGCAGGGACAGGAATTGTAGAGGTGGGACTTCCTTTACAGAAGGCCCCTTGCTTGGCAGGTATTGGTATCTGATGAGGTGCTTGTTTATGCGAATGTGGGAAAAAGGTAGAAAACAGAATGGAGTGCTACTGCCAGAGCCCAAACAGTTAGAAGCAAGTCCATCCCTATCTTATATTTTAGAAATAATAATAAAGTAAGAGAGGGGCACCTGGGTGACTCATTCAGTTGAGTGACTGACTCTTGATTTTGTCTCAGGTCATTATTTCATGGTTTGTGGGATTGAACCCTGTGTTGGGCTCTGCACTGACAGCATGGAGCCTGTTTGGGATTCTCTCTGTGCCCCTCTCTGCTCATGCTCTCAAAATAAATAAATACACTTAAAAAATAATAAAGTGAAAAAAATAAATAATGTTATTCCATATAGCCATATATTATGGAAGAAAACAAACCCAAAAATGAGATAGAAAGTGACTGACATGATGGAGGAGGGAGGCGATGTTAGAAAGGTGGTCTGAGGAGAAAACAGTGGAACAGAGTTCACGAGATGAGGAGAAACTGCGAAGGCTGATGTCATCACATTGCTTGCAGGAGGAAAAACATGTTTAGACCCTGATCAGAAAGCATCCTGGCACAGAAAAGACAAGTGTGCAAATGAAGACCTGAGACAGATCACACAGGCCATGAAATTAGGTTTAATTTTATTCCAGGTGAAACGGCAAGACACTGAGGAATTTTAAGCACTCTGATTTGTGTAATAAGAAAATCACTATGTCTACTTTGTGGAGAGTGGACGATAGTTGGCAAGATTGGCCATAAATGATCACAGATGTGTTTCATTTAGCTGGCACCAAGTTAAAACACTGAAGCAACACTTAAACATTGGTAAATTTCTAATAAAAATGCAACTTCTGGCTTATGTTAAAATACCTGCAGATCTGGCATTCCTGGACTCACAACATGGCAGCCATCTGCTGATGCTAAGTGGCCACTGGCTTTCCAGAAGGGGCAATTCACCACTGCCCACTCACCTCTCATCTTATCCCTGAGAAGCCTACTCACTTCACTAATATTAATTGCCTGAACCCCAAGGCATTTGAGTTTGTGACTTCTGATCATTTTTCCTTGCCCTGAAGCAAAAACTTTCCATCCCACCCTCTATTTATAGTATGTTATTTTCTGTCAGCCATCAGGTGCACAGAGTGGATTAAACATCACTCTTGATTCATGTCAGGCTCCTACTGTCGGTGCAGGTGTGGACTGCTGCTGTGTAGACAGTGGAGGGGAGATGCATGAGCAGAGAGAGAGACAGAGACAGAGACAGAGAGACAGAGTGCAAGCAGGGGACGGGCAGAGAGAGAGGGAGACACAGAATCCAAAGCAAGCTTCAGGCTCTGAGCTATCAGCACAGAGCCCAACACGGGGCTCGAACTCGTGAACTACAAGATCATCACCTGAGCTGAAGTTGGATGCTTAACCAACTGAAACACCTGGGCGCCCCTCATAAAGGATTTTTTAAGACTTGGTCCTACGGGGTCTTATTTACTATGAGGAATTTTCCAGCATTCAGGTTTTAATTTACATAAAATTTTGCTTGAATTTTTTTAGCTTTTACTAACTTACAGAAGAGTAAGCATAATTAAAAAGGTTCTGACATTTTAATATGATATTCATGTGTTTGAGATTATGATTTAGTCTCTACATTCATTTGTTCATTCAAGAACAATATATTTTTACCAATTTTACAGTTGTCTATAAATTAACCTTTTGAGGAGTATCAAATTCCATCTCACATTGGAAGTATGAAAAACAACATAATTCAGTAAAAACAATTCATGCTGATGTGATTATCCAAATTATATCTTAGACAAGACTCTATGTTAAGGTTCCTGTTACAAGTACAAAGAAGCCTATGGAATTTGTCATGATGATTAATATACTTTATGTTTAAGATAAAATGGCTATATATATGAAAAAAGATTATAGCAAATAAAACACTTTGCAATTCCATATTAATTTTTAGAGTAATCCTTCTAATTTATTTTCAAACTTTCTGAGGAAATTGATATTCTCCCCTACTCTCAAATCCTTTCTCCAAATAGATTATTGAGAGGAAATGGAATTTATTTCTAAATATTTTCTATGTGCATTTGGTATTTGATTCATTATTCAATCCCATTCCATCATTAACTAGAGTTTCAAAAAGGGTAATGTTAGCAGGGGATTTGTAATAAGCAATTTGGTGGTTATTTTCTGGCTGTTTATTTATAAATCAAGGACTTTAATATGAAAAGTCAGAAATAAATACTGTCCTTTTCCAAACTATGGTGAACACCAAAATCAAGTAATATAATATTTTCTTAATTCTTTTACAGTTTAAAATGAAAAATAGGAAAAATATAACTTTTCAGGACACTGAAGCCTATTCACTGTTGTATCTCTAGAGCCTGATACAATATATGGAAAATATTTAATAAATATGAAGTGAATGACTATTGAATACAAGCAAGTATCTCTGAATGTTTTTTTTTATAAGTTATCACGCTATGGTTGTTATAAAATGGAAATGAGTAGATGAAAAACCCGTTGACAAATAAGTTTGACATTGGCTTCATCAAAACTTATAAATGTTGGGGCAACTGAGTGGCTCAATCAGTTAAACATCTGACTCTTGATTTGGGGTCGGGTCATGATCTCACAGTTCATGAGTTCAAGCTCTGCATCTGGCTCTGTGCAGATAGTGGGGAGTCTGCCTGGGACTCTCTGTCTCTCTCCCCCTCTCTCTGCCCCTCCCTCTTTCTCTCAAAAATAATAGTAAATAAACATTTAAAAAGCCATAGGAATAGTTTATTGACTCAAATTACTGAACATTCTTTTTTTTTTTTTAATTTTTAACGTTTATTCATTTTAGAGAGGCAGAGAGAGACAGTGCAGTGGAGGAGGAGCAGAAAGAGGGAGACACAGAATCCGAAGCAGGCTCCAGACTCTGAGCTGTCAGCACAGAGCCTGATGTGGGGCTTGAACTCACGGACTAAGAAATCATGACCTGAGCTGACGTTGGACACTTAACCAACCGAGCCACCCAGGTACCCCAAATTACTGAATATTCTTAAAGTGACTTGTATTCTTGGAAGTCCATGTTAAAATAAAATAAAACAGAACAACAACAACAACAAAAACAACAACAAAAACAAAAAAGAAAAAACAACCAAGGTCTAGGGCACTGTTTCTCCAAACGTGGTTTATAGATTCTTTCCATTTCTAGTTTTTTTTTTTGTTTTTTTTTTTTTAATGTTTATTCATTTCTGAACAAGAGAGAGAGACAGAGCACAAGCAGGGATGGGGCAGACAGACAAGGCGACACAGAATCCGAAGCAGGCTCCAGGCTCTGAGCTGTCAGCACAGAGCCCGACTCAGGGCTCGAGCTCATGAACCACGAGATCATGACCTGAGCTGAATGAATTCAGACACTTAACCTGCTGAGCCACCCAGGCGCCCCTCCATTTTGAGTTTTATGTTCAGTTCTGATTAATTAACAGAAGATGTTTTAGAAAGAGAACAGGTAGGAGAATAGAGAGACCATGAGCCATGCCAGATGAAGAATAGTGACAGTAGTGCTTTTCAAAGTGTGATCCTGGACTGGCAGGATCATCGACATTTGGCAACTTGTTGAAAATGCAAATTCTTGGGCCCTACCCCACACATACTGAATCAAAGATATGGGAGTAGGACCCAGAAATGGGTGTTCTAACAGGTCTTCCAAGTGATTCTGATGTACACCGACTTTGAGAACCATTGGCTTAAGGAACTAAAATGGTTAAGCCAAGGGAAGAAAATTGAGGGAGGGAGGTGCAGTTGAGGAATACTCTTTTTTTTTTTTTTAAAGCTATTTATTTATTCTGAGAGAGAGAGAGAGAACCACCAGGGGAGGGACAGAGAGAGAGAGACAGAGAGGGGACTGAGGATCTGAGGCAGGCTCTGCACTGATAGCAGAGAGACTGATGTGGGGCTTGAACTCAGGAACTGTGAGATCACGACCTGAGCTGAAGTCAGAGGCTTAACCTACTAAGCCATCCAGGCTCCCCGAGGAATAATCTTATTGCAAGGGTATTAGACTCATTTTGAGTAACTCCTAAGTGAATCATGAGCTACAGTGATTGAAAGTTATATCATGGAGGAGTTTTACTCATTCATTTGGGATATATTTATTGAATGGCATCTGTATACAAGGTCCTCTGCTAAACCCTAAGAAGAAAAAATTCAGGAAGGTATGATTCTGCTCTTAAGAAGCTTATTGTCTTGGGGCGCCTGGGTGGCTCAGTTGGTTAAGCATCCAACTTCGACTCAGGTCATGATCTCATGGTTCATGAGTTCAAGCCCCAAGTTGGGCTCTGTGCTGACAGCTCAGAGCCTGGAGCCTGCTTCGGATTCTGTGTCTCCTTCTGTGTCTGCCCCTCCCTAGCTTGCTCTCTCTCTCTCTCTCTCTCTCAAAAATACATAAAACATTCAAAAAGAAAAAAATTAAAAAAAAAGAAGTTTACTGTTTTTTTGTAAGAGAGTAACAAGGATTTGTAAGGGAGAAACCTGTCTGTCAGACTGACAGGGCAGATAATTCTTCACCAAGGAGCTAGCACTTGAGATGAGTTCTGATGGACCGGTAGGTATTAACTAGAGAAAGAACGGTGTTCAATAGAGTTAGAGCTGCTTAAAGTTAAGAGAAAATAAGGGAGGAGTAAGAGAGAGAAAATGTGAGGGGTGATGTTGGAGATTTGATGGGGGTGGGGGGGGAGAGAGAGAAATGGCGAGAGAGAAAGAAAACTGCCTCACGTGGTTTTACGCTGCCTTGTCACTTGAGCTATCAGGAAGAGGCTGAACTGCTTGGTGTGTTGAAGAAGGAATACTTGTTCTCAGCTGGAGAATTTACTCAATGCCAATATGTCCCTTTTAATACTCATATTCTCTGCTCCTATTAGTGCTAAGCAGGAAAATAAGCATGCTAAAATTTATCTTTGGAATCCCTTTTAAATGTAGTTTTTTTCCACTTATGGACAAATCCACCTTGCTTGGTTTTGCCTTCTTCCCTATCCACCTCCCCTCCTACCATGTTTCTTGCTCAATCCTCCCCCCATCCCATCTCTCATCACTGACGTCCACTTCCAGGTACTAATTGTTGATGTAATGGCAGAACATGATGTCTTACTCCAGACCACTCAAGTAGTGGCATTTAGCAGAGACTCTTCAACAAGGAAAGACTTTTAATCCAAAAGTCTTCCACTTTTGTGAAAATACCTGAAATAGTCTGGCAAGTATGTGCTACAGAATTTTAGGTAGCAGTCATTACTGGACTGTTCTTAACTAACCAGCTCTCCTTCTATCTAGTTCACCATTACTGTAAGAAAATGAACAATACAATAGTCTTAGAAATTATTAAAAGTTGAGTGCAAAGTGACCAGAACTTTATTCACTCCCCATCTTGTGAGGTGGATAAAAGAGGCCCTTCTGTAACCTGATTCCATTTAGACAGTCAGGGGAGAGACAAACTAAACTTAGAACAAAAAGTTTGGTGACTCAAAAACACTACCGAAGTTTTTTATTTCTTTGTTTTGATTCAAACATAGCAGTCACCTTAATATCAATCAAAAAGTTCAGAAGACAAGCTGACCTAGTGGAATGGGGCCATAATAGCGGTAGGTGATGGAAAAACAGAAACAAGCTATAACCAGCCTACTTCCTTTTTAATCCTTTGTTGGGCACAAGAATTAGGATTTTTTTTTTAAAGGTTAAATAGTGCTTGATTTACATGCACACACACACACACACACACACACACACACACAATTTTGAAGTCCTTTTTTCTGAGTGGTAGGACTCTTACTTTCTCTCCCCTATGTCAGAGTCATTGGCTATTCTACTCCATTTATGAAGTGATTATATGTGATTATCTGTGATGAATTTTCAGATCTAATGCAGCCTTCACAATATTGGGTCTGCTCTTGTCCTGCTCTGTCCTGGATGTCCAGTTCAATCCTCTAGGGTGAAGTTTTGGACACAGTGATATTTTTGTGTGCGAATAAGTCTAAAAGGTTGGAGGGATGTTCACAGAGATAAGTTAGGGTGCACAAGAACTAGACTTCAAGAATATTCTAGTCACCACAAAAGTGACTTCAAAAAGCCCATGAGGTCCCTGATTTCTCCAACCCTGGAGCCTACATACATAGTGCATGGGATAAAAACAGAATTCCAATCCATGTTTAGAAACTTCATTTGAGACATACGAGGTGTCTTTGGGTAAGATATCCAATCTTCCTAGGACTCAGTTTCCACTTTTGGTCTTAGCCTATCATGTACATTAGAATCCTAATGAAATTGTGCTGGTTTAATCATTTCAGTATTTATAATTCTTTGAGGTCTAAGACTATGTTTTAAAAATCATTAAATTTCTTGGGCAAACATGATGTAACATAGTTCATAGCTCACTTGTAAAAACCTTGGGAAAAAACTACTCTTTAGGAAAGTGGTAGCCCAAGGGATGCATATTAAAGAAATGAGGCCGGTATCCTATATCTCCTCAATGTTCAAGTATAATAATCAGTAAGAAAGACTTGTATAATTTGATCCTTCCCTAGAACTACTTTAAGTTATAACCAGTATTGCCATACAATCTGCTGTGGATGAATTTCTTGCTTGCTTATTTAATAACACAGAACAATCCTTCAAGACTTCATTCAACAGTCAGATCAAATCACATGCCCACTCACACACCTATCCTTTCACTTGACTCTACAAAACCCATTTTATTAAGAAATGAAGTTGTTGACAGGCACACACACAAATTCACATATGCACAAGTTTGGTTTGAAAGCAAAAAAAGACCAGATCTGGTGTTGTTGCATTTTGGCTTGAAATGAAACACGAAGTGACCTTGTTACTAAGAAAGCATACGTGTGTCATATACTGTGCATTTAAATGAGTTAGCACTTAATGAAAAATTAAATTTTACATTATCGCTGATCTTCTAATTCTTTTATAAATGCTAATGGACAGGACTCTCAAGAATAGCATGCACGTACTTAGACCATTTCCCTGGTATTTTCATTTTGCTTTTATTCAAAGATAAATGCTTGAGAATCAAACTCAGCACACAGGAAGAGGCCTTTCCTAACTATTTAAACAACTTGGAGGGCATGAGAAATCTTCAGACTGCCTCTGCAGCGATTTCTGGGCAACCCTTTGAAGACCATAAACATGTATGGATATTTCCCACACAACCCAAAGGCGAGCATTTACCATCAGTTAACAAGAAAAGACCCCAAACCACATATTATATTTTATAACTTTTCAATGTTCGCTATAAATGAGAAGCAGAGTTCTATTTCATGCAAGAATGGTGTGTGCCCAAGCTCAACCCTTGCCAGAATTTGAAGGCTAGATTGGCTGGAGCACAAATCTGCCTTCTGCTTTCTTTTCTATTAAACGAAAGATCAAATGAATAGGTGCAATTGGAAATGCTGTCAACAGTATTTGCGCTGCAGTTTTAAGATACAGTAGCACTGTCATTTGAGTGATTTATCTTCTAATTATTTGTCAAAACGATGTGATTAAATATCATGCTCCATTACGGGTTTCATGTAAATAGCCTAATTAGCCCCATTCTGGCTCCAAAGGGCATCTCCGCAGAGCTTCCGGATTCTGAAAAGAGACAACGCTTTCCCTTCCGACTCTTAATAAAAAGGCTACTTCTTTCTCTTTCATCCTCCGTGAGATTTATGGGCTTTAACTTCCAACCCATAGGGGAGAAGATCAGGCTACATGCTTTCATTTATTCTGGAAAGTTTCTGCTCATCCTCTACCCTAACTGCCTTGCCCTTCAGGAGGCATAGGTGGAGTCACATAACTCTGTATTAACATTTGGAAATGACTTTTACTTCTTGGGTCATTTTAATTGTGTCATTCCAGTCAGTTCTCCATTTGGAATATTACTTAGCTGTATGGAGAAAATATTCTTTCTGCACTGTTACAAAATAATTATTTTTACTTTTGATATAATGAATGTATTTAAGTTTGCATATGGTTTCTATGCATTTTTTTTTTCTTTAGTAGACATGGGGACAAAGTAGTGATGGTAGAGCATTGAGTGAGTTCAGTTTCATGAGGAAAGATCCATATAATCCATGGCGTTGAACACTTCAATAAATTATTTTGTACATCTGTAGAATCAAGCAAGATAGCGTCATGAAGAATTACTAATGGGAGTTTATATGCTATGTCATATTAAAGTCTTTTAAACCTATCAAATACACATTTTCCTTTTAGCTTGTTAACTCATTTAAAATCAAGGTTTTTTTTTTTAAAGGTTATTTATTTATTTTGAGAGAGAAAGAGAGAGAGAGAGAGAGAGAGAGAGAGAGAGAGATGGAGAGAGCATGAATTGGGAAGGGGCAGAGAAAGAGGGAGAGAATCCCAAGCAGGTTCCACACGGTCAGTGAAGAGCACAATGTGGGGCTCGAACCCACAAACCATGAGATCATGACCTGAGTGGACATCAAGAGTTGGACGTTTAACTGACTGAGCTGCACAGGTGCCCCTAAAGCCAGTTTAATTCAAAGCATATTCCTATCATATATAAGGATTATTATGATGTTTCTCTACCCCTTCAGATACTTAAATAAAAAGGTCCAAAACTTAGTAAACCATAAAGGGAAATACAGATATGGGCCCTCCCTGGTAGAATCCTCCTTCCCTCCCTCCTAGTGTGTGTCTTTCAATTCAAAACAAAGTCAGGGGGTCAGGGGTTCTTATTAGATATATTTTAACTGTTATTTTAGGGCAGACCAAGTCTCTCAGACAGGCTTAAAGCTATAGATTGAAAAAATAGAGTTGATTCTCCCATTTATTTGAATAATTTAGGAACTTTTATTCTGATTTTGTTTTAATCTAAATTGCCTCCAGCTAAAAGTTGGCTTATCTCTTTGCATAAAGTCAAATCATCACAGTCCAAATCCCAAGAATCTTTTAAACTCTTTTTTTTTTTTTCCCAAAGTCAAAGAGAGGAAGGTCATTCTCAGCAAAAAGTATTGCATTGCCTCTTTAGCAATGCAAATGTTAAGTTTCTGGACATTGCAAGAGCCATGTAAACAAAACAGTAAAAAAAAAAAAAAAAAAAAAAAAACCAGTGGGGGGGTGGGGAGGGGAAATACCAGTGAAATAGTGAAATCTTTGGGCTTCATCATCCTTCAGAGGGCTTTGAAAGGTAGCAGGACTTATTCCAGTTGAGCAAAAATGTGTTTATTCTGCTTATCTCTGGTCAGAACTAATAGCCTTAATGGTTTTGAAGAGCCTCAACTGGTCCTGGGTTGATGTGGCCATTTGCAGATTAATGTACCTTTATGCAAATGATCATATTTCCACACATGATTTATAACAGACACACTGTAGGTTGTTACAAGATTTGCAGTCTAGTGAAATAAATGCCATCCACTTTTAAATCCTCAAAGCATATTGTCATAGTTTCAAGCAAACATATGGGAATGTCTTTTCAAGTTTTGCTACTCATTGACAGATATCTTTGGGTATCCATGGGCAGCACAGGCAAAAACCACACACAAATTAAAATGAACCATAATTCCAGATTTTGATGTCATTCTCTTCAATTTAAAATTTCCCAAAGTTTAAACAAATGAATACAAAGAAATGGAAAATACAGTGAAATTCAGTACTGAGGAAACAGATTGAATGGATTGTTTGCATATAGTTAAACATACATAATTGGTTTCTGAATTGAATAATCCAATAATTGTATAGTCTTTGGGTCCTACTACTCTGAAACCATTGACAATTTTACCCTTAATGAAGAAATTCAAAAAAACAGTATTGCAGAAAAGTGATTCAAATTCTTGATTACCTATTTTATTTTTGGGGAGCCATAAAAATTCTACTAGTGCTTGGGGTGCCTGGGTGACTCAGTCTGTTAAGCGCCCAACTTCCACACAGGTCATGATCTCACAGTTCACGGGTTCAAGCCCCACATCAGGCTTTGTGCTGACAGCTCAGAGCCTGGAGCCTGCTTCAGGTTCTGTGTCTCCCTCTCTCTCTCTTCCCCTCCCCCACTCATGCTCTGTCTCTCTCTTTGTCTCAAAAAATGAATAAATGTTAAAAAAAAAATAAAAGGTAAATTCTATTAGTGTTTAAGCCCCAATAGGTACTAATGAAATTGAATATCTGGGATCCAGAATTTGGTTTTAAAAGCTGCCCAGGTGATTCTAACGTTCAACCAGAGTTGAGAACCAGACTTTTAACTGATGGTTTGTATATGTTAGCTTATCTTAGGTCACTTAGAAGGCTGGTTAAAATATATACTTGCTGGGGCGCCTGGGTGGCTCAGTGGCTCAGTCGGTTGAGCCTCTGACTTAGGCTCAGGTCATGATCTCATGGTTCTTGGGTTTGAGCCCTGTGTTGGGCTCTGTGCTGACAGCTCAGAGCCTGGAGCCTGCTTCGGATTCTGTGTCTCCCTCTCTGCTCCTCCCCTGCTCACATGCTTCTCTCTCTCAAAAATAAATAAAGATTAAAAAATAAAAATTAAAAACAAAACATACCTGCTGGGTCTCAACCTTAGAGTTTTTGATTCAATAGGTCTTTGATAGGACCAAAGAAGTTGAAGTTTTGGCCGGCTGTCGGGTGATGCTAAATGCTGCTGTTCCTGTTCCCCACATCACGTTTTGAGAACCACTGTTAAACATAATGTTGTCTCGTCTGACCCAAAGAACACATAGGACCTAGGTATAGTAATCATATGTATTTTGTTGGTTGGGAAACCCTCCCCCCTAAAACAAATAAAAGAAAGGGGGGGTATAACAGAATGTACATGTAACTTTAAATTGAGTATGAGTTTTTGGTTATTATATATAACCGGACATTTTATAGTATTGAACAGAGAATGCATTTGTCTATTTATAGTGAATTTGTTCTTATCTAAGAATGATCAAAGAGTTATGAGATAATCTGAATTACCTTCCAGGAAAAAAAAAAAAAACTTTCCTCATTTACTTAATTTTAAGGTACAGTAGGGAAAAAACTTGCTTTTTAATTTTACTCCATGAGTTCTGTTTGTTCAACACATTGATTACGCAAACACAAATTTAATAATAATAAAAAAAGAATGTTTTAGCTCATTAAGTAGAAAGTTAACATTAGGTCTACCTAGGTCAAGGAGAGTAAAGAGGAACCCTAGTGATTACTTCTATCAGTGTGTGCTGTTTTCTTCTTTTGATGGTGGAATTCTCAGGCATACTGTTTCCATCTGATACTCAAAATATTGAGTGGTTGTAGGTTTAAATTACTCTTGAAAATTAATTCCAGAATAATCTTCAAGCATCTCTGATTGGCCCAACTTGCTCATTCTTGTACCAATTATTATTAAATAAATTGAATGCTTTGCATAGCCAGGCCTGGGTCCCCCAAGATGCGGGAGAGGGTTTAGTCCTGACTGACTCATAAGAGAGAAGAGATTCTTTTAAAAGAAGGTAGCAAAAGGTAGCAGGAGAAGTTAAAATATATATATATATATATAAATATATGTATATATACATGTGTGTGTATATATATATATATATTTGTGAATGTATATAGTATATATATATATATATATATATATATATATATTGAAATCCACACAGCGCTAGCACTTAGTAATTACTCAATAAAATTGGATGAATAAGTGAGCCAATTACAAGTATCTCTTTTTTCTTCATTTGCAAAAAATTGCTCCCAGATCTCTTTTATGACAGTCTTGTGGTAAAGCTTATAATGTTGAACCTCAGGTTTTTAATTTCTTATATCACAAAAACATTTCAATAATTAGTGTGTAAGATTAAGCAATAGAGGCTTCCCAGGGTGGTACATTATAAATCTACTGGAAATCTTAATTTGCTTAATCTCTCCAGCACATCGTTACTTGCATTGTTTTTCAAAGTTGCGTAACATTGTACATGCTTTTTAAAATGACAGTTAAAGACAGAATTCCACAGACTTTCCAATCTTGGAAGAGACTGTGAGAGAAGATAGAAGGTGATTTCATAGATTATTGTCCTTTGTGTAAAAGTGTGACATGATTGAGCCTCCATTGGTTATTCTCTATTGGCTAGATCGCAGCTTGTATATAGTTTTGTATTGCCGATAGAAAATCATGACCATGGTCTTAAACAACCACTCATACAATTGGATTAGTGATGTAGTTAAAGATTTGACTAAAGCTTAACTGTGACATTCAGATGAGAAACAATGATCTTTAACTGTATGTAAATAGAGGCAGTTAACATTTATTTGCTCTTAGGAGTGTATTTCCACTTGTGTTAATTCCTGAATTTTGGGGATGGGCTTGACTTGGTTGAGGTGATTGGGGAATGGAATGATGGCTACAAGAGGTAGGGCTGATATTAAGAATACTTATTTTACCTCTGATTATATTTTCAGTATTAATTTGCTATGGTTGCTATAACAAAATACCATAGATTGGGTGACTTGAACAACAGAAATTGGTTTTCGCGTGATTCTGGAAGCTAGAAGATCAAGGTGTGGTCAGGTTTTACTTCTTAGGCTTTTCCTTGCCTGCCCTCTCGCTGTGTGCTCACATGGCTATTCTTCCATCTGTGTTGTGCCTATCTTAGTCTCCTCTTCATATAGGGACACCAGTCATACTAGATTACAGACCACATCTACGTTATCTTAATCATTTCTTTCAAGGCCCTATCTCCAAGTTGTCACATTCTGAGGTAAAGGGGGCCGACAGGGGCCGGGGCGGGGGGGGGGGGGGGTGTGGTGCAGGAGGACTTTAACATATGAATTTTGGAAGGACATAATTCAGCTGACACAGTTTCTAGCTTATAATGATAATTCTGATGAGTTCTAGAAAAAGCTACTCATACTGTGTCAGAGATATTTGGCAAATTAGCATTTTCTTTTTACTGATGAGCAAACTTGGGCTTTAGACTTTGGAGTCTTGTCCAAAGTCACTAGATGAACAAGGACCTCAACTTCCATTAGAATTCAGGGTTTTCTGTAACTGTTCTTTTTGGTCCATCACCATGCCACTTTTTAACCTTTTAGTACAACGAGAAGAACGACAACACAACACTGAAATGGAAAATAAGGAGGGAAAAGGATTAGGTAAGACATGACAAATGCTGCCACATTTAGATAAGAATGAACAAAATATATGTGGGAAAACAATTAGGAATTTTTTCAGAAAAAAATGTCAGAAAGCTGAGTACTGAAAAGGAAGACAACTGTCTTTTCACGTGACTGAGAGAGTGCACTGCGTCCTGCTTGACCAAGTCATCAAATGACTTTATTGATTTTATAAGACTTCCAAAATTGGTCAATAGTTCCAATTTGGTTAATTTACTACACTTCCTTTGGCCAAAAAACAAACAAACAAAAAAACCAAAACAAAGTCTAATTCAAAAGCTTGGTCACATCTCAAACGATGAAATTAATCAATATTTAATTGTATCTTTATGATTAGCACCATTTTTGGCCTAGTACATTTTAAAAAACAACAAAAATAAATGTGGAAAGAAGAGAGGACCCCAGTTGCCCTCAGCTCACATATGTGCTGCGATATTATTCATAGCACATTTTAGGTCCTGCTTAATTTGATATGTTCTCTATGTACACTTGCTAAATAAAGAGTGATATCTTGAAAAAGCAAAAATTCAGATTTACTAAGTAGTGTGTAGAGCAGAAAGCAGAAACCGTTTCAGGTTGGGACTATTGTAAAGAACTTTCTCCTTCTGTTGTTTTAAAAAATAAAATTCCTAAAATTCTGGAAACTTGGATAATCAAATATAAAAGAAGGGGAATCTGATGAAATCAGATTACTTTCAGCTCCTCCTGTTGTTGCTGTTATTCTTTGAGGAGATAAAACTAACCAAAGAAATGGGGGAGGTTTTAATATTTTAAAAAAGTGTTTTTTTAACGTTTATTTATTATCGAAAGACAGAGAGTCAGAGCGTGAGCAGGAGAGGGGCAGACACAGAATCCGAAGCAGGCTCCAGGCTCCGAGCTGTCAGCACAGAGCCCAACCCGGGGCTCGAACTCATGAACCATTAGATCATGACCTGAGTCGAAGTCGGATGCTTAACCAACTGAGCCACCCAGGCACCCCTTAATTTTTTTTTTCTTAAACTCATCTTTAGCTTTTAGAAATATAACATATTTGTAAGGCGGATGAATTCTGGCTTTCCTGAAATAAAGAATAGTAGCTTAAAGCAGGAAGATCATGAGAAATTAAGATATAAATTCCGAAGCAGGTCAAGGGATAGATAATATATTCCAAGCTTAGACATTAAATCTTACAGCTTCCAAGCTGGCCACCAGAAAGGACAGAGCAGGTTTTGAAGCACAGGCCCAAAAGGAACAATGTTCCTTGCTGCAATCAGAGAAAAGAGTATAGTAATTATGTGCATATGTTTGTGCTTTACAGAATTCTGATACTAATCAGTGTGTATTTCTATATATGTAAATACCAGATCAATGGAAAACCCTCCGTCTGTGTATTTAGCTTCATGCACCTCTTTAGTTAGATACGTAGATAAATTGAAGCTAATTGAATATGAATGAGAATCTAAGTTAAAGCAACATGGATCAAAAACTGGCTGCCATAGGTTTGGAATTCAAGCACTCATGCCTACAAGTTATAGAATTTTTCTCACTCTGTTATTGAAATTGGGAATCGGTCCAAAGCATAAACAGTAAAGGACTGAATTACTGCAACATGATCTACTCAGAGATACTCCTAAGGCCACCCAGAAACTCCTGTTCACATAGGAATCAGCCCCCTTAGGAACCAACTAGTCCCAAATGGCTCGTGTGGGCAGGGTGACCCCCCTAGCCCCCTTCTCCTTTCTCAGGACAATTTGAGGTTTGGACTCCAGCACCAGAGGATCCACTTTAGGCTAATGTGCTGGAATAATGCTCTGGGGGTCTGCAGAGACAGGAGTATACAAACTCATATGTCTTCGCAAACTCCTGTATTCTATCCTCTTTCCTTGACAAAACAGTTTGGTGATCTGAGGTCTAATTTTCTTTTTTTCACAAAGGATATTCTGTTTTTTTTTTTCTTCCTCCCCATACACATTTTTGCAATGATCAAATTCATAATGAGAATATAAACCAGAACACTCAGAAAGAGACCTTTCTCACCAGCCACTCCTACATGAGAACCACAGGAAATGACACTTGTGCACGAATGGTGAAGACCATTCAGTAGGATGTGTGGGATTGGGGATGGCTGAGTTCATGCACTGACTGAGATGATTTAGTGATCGAATCGCACCTTGAATGTAGTTTCTTTGGTTTTATTTCAGGAGGTTGAGCTCATTAGTTTTGTCAGTTACTTTGGAAGTATGTGCACAAAACCTGTTTCACATTGTGGGTAGGCCTCAGGAAATAGTCCTTCATGACTCTTATTTGGAAAACAATTTTGAAAATTTAACATGAAATGTGTGCCGTATTTATTCAACACGATAATGATTAGTCTGAAAATAAACATGTATTTTTATAAGTGCGTTCTTTTCCATAGTGTAATGTAACCAACAGCCAAAGGACTTCATTACCTTTTTCTCTACCCTTCTCCATTCCCTCAAATATCATCATAATTTTATTCAATGATTTGAAGGAAATGTGAACTTTGTTGGTTTATAAAATAGGTTTTCATTTTGAAATAAAGTAGACCAATAGAATTTTTAAAAACCCAACTATTTAAAATATATAGAATTTGTTAACATAATATGCAACATGATATTTTAGTAACTTAAAAAATTGACTTGATAAATAAAAACTCTTTGGTGATATAGCTACTATAGTTTATGAATATGACTTAGCTTATAGCATGCCTTCACCTTTTTAAGGATTTTACTCTCTTTCTGGACTTGAATTCATGTTGTAAAGGAAGAAACAAGACATTGTGGAAAGAACTGGGGCTTTGGAATTGAATGATTAAGCTTACTTAGCTATAATTTCCTAATTGGAAAAATTGCAGGTAACTTGAATTGTTTTTAAAAATTAGAAATAATATAGTAAAATGTCTAACATAGTACCTGGCTTATGGTGCTTGAACTTGTAGGTTCTCAATAACTGGTAGTATTCTTTAGTTAATGTTTTCCACCACATTGTCTACAAACCACTTATATATATGCTTATAAAAGATTTGTGTGTGCTCCTTCATGTAGGAATATTTACTGGATGTTCTCATTGTTATCTGTTATTTTTAACTCCTTTATTGAAATGTCTTTGACATATAAAAATTGTATATATTTAAGGTGGACACATGATGTTTTTGAGGTATGTATACATTGTGAAACGATCTCCACTACCAAGCTAAAGAACTTATCTATCATTTCTACACAGTTACCACTTGTGCATGTGTGTGTGTGTGTGTGTGTGTGTGTGCATGAAAGTGTGTGTGGTAGAAGATTCAATTTAAGATCTATCTTTTTAGTGAATTCTGAGTAAACAACACAGCATTGTTAATTAGCATCACCATGTTTACATTAGAATCCCAGAACTTATTCATTTTAGAACTGAAAGTTTATACTCCTTGACCAGTATCTCTTTAATTTATCAACCTGACCCCACTCCCTGGCAACCACCATTCTACTCTGTTTCTAAGAGTTCAACTTTCTTAGATTCCACATCTCAGTGAGACCATGTAGGATGTGTCTTTCCGTGTCTGGTTTGCTTCACTTAGCGCGACGTCCTCCAGGTTCATTCATGTTGCAAATTGCAGACTTTTCTTCTTTTTTAAGACTGAATAATGTCCCATACTAAGTATATATCATGTTTTCTTTACCCATTCATCTGTTGATGGACACTTAGATTGTTTCCATACTTTGGCTACTATGAATAATGCTGAAATGACCATGGGGTGCAGAATCTCTCCCACATCCAGATTTCATTTCCTTTGAATATATAGCCAAAAGCAATGTTTTTGGTGTCATTTGCCACTCCACTCTGAATGAAGAGATAGAGGCTACTAGTTTATAAGGCTAGTGGCAGCATAATCTATTTGCAAGGTGGACGATTATCTCCTTTTCATGGGGCTGCTGGCCCTGTCCTGCGAACAGCAAAGCTTCACAGAGGCAAGTATAACGTAGGAAGCAGCTTTAACTTTCCAAGGTGATTAAAAAAAAATCTAATGTCACTTCTAAAAGAAAAACAACGAAAGAAAAAAGTAGTTCAAAAAGATGTCAGAAATAATATTAAGCATTGATACGACTGATTATTATTTTCTATTTTATTCATGAAACGTTTTGTGAACACATCTAATGAGTATTCATTGACTCACATTCTCCATTCATTACCAGGATTTATTGACCCTAGAAATTAGTATTGACTGGGGCAAAACAGCCACTGACTTCTTGCAGGCCAAAAATCCGGCGATGGAGGAACACCAAACCAGGGGTCAGTACATTTTTTTCTTCGTAGTTGTTTTTTTCCCTGGCTCTAGGAAGAATGTCAGTGCAGCTGCCTGCTTCCAGTGGGCCTATCATGTTTTTAAAAAATTTAGTAGCTGGCCATTTAGAATCTGTTTCCAATTTACATTGTGTACTAATAGGGTCTGAATATAAAATTTCCTTCAGATGTATTAATATGTGTAGGTATAGTGAAGTCAAAGCATATTTATCATAGTTAAATTTCATAAATAATGCCGGAAAAAAGAAAAAGAAAAAAAATGGTAAATTCAATGCATGTGACAATAGCTAGAAATTTTACACAATTTAATTATGCATTTCAAAGGATATACCTGAGATTTAATCAAGTCACTCCATCTTTCTGGATTTCAGTTCTTTCTTTTGTAAAATGAAGTGTATGAATTTGTCTTTGAGGTCTTTGTCAGCAATAAGATCCAAGAAAGTATGAAGGCTCTTCAAAAGCTAGAATTTGTGGATATGTGTTGTTCTCTCAATCTGAACCCCATGGAGAAGCTATTCAAGATCTGAGAACAAGATGTAACAAAGAAATGGGGCACATCCCTTGCGCTCTCTCTCTATTTTTCAGAACTATTTGTTTTGTATAAAAATTGTTACTGGGAGCTTCTTGATTTAAGAAAGAATGGAGTGGTAGAAGTATAATATTTGAAGTTTAAAGGTCTGGTTTTGGAGCCTCCATCTGTCCTGAGCATGTGTGTTTGTGTGTGTGCAAATGCATGTGTGTGCGGGGTGTGTGTGAGAATTAAAATTAATGTGCAACTTCTGTGTCTGGGTCATTTCCCAAGTACTCAGTTGCCATGATGCTTTACAGAGTCACATGTCTCATGGAGAGAGACCACATTCAGAGAAATCAGGTGGCTTGCCCAAAGTGAATAAGCTGGGCTGTCATTTGAATTCACGCTGGTCTTACCTCAAAGATGGTGCTCTCGATGGTTACTCAGCTTCTCTGAACTCCTGTTCCCTCTGCTGCAAGGTGAGCTGCCCCAGTTCAAGGAGAGAAGACTGTGTTGCCTACAGAGTCCAACGTCAGTGTTAACTGTGTCTGGTGATTATAGTGGTAATCACCTCATTTTATCCTAGGGACCACCATTTAGAAAATATTTCCCAGTAAGTGGCCATCATGAGTAACACAAAACTTAAAATTGTAAGTAAATGTAGAACCCAAGTAGGTTTTCAAACAATGCTTAGGAAATCCTTCTGGCAAAAATGTCAGGTACATGGAATATGTAGAAAAATATGGTTCTTGGCCTTTGCCTCCATTTAGTGATGCCCTATCTTCTGTCCCTCACACAGATGCTCAGGCCTTTCCAGCTTCCAGATTACTCTAAAATCCACATAAGTGTACATTTATAACAGTTGGAAGGCAACAGGGGTTCATGGTATGGGTTTTAAATTCAGAAATATTTGGGTTTGAATCCCAACTTTACTGCTTATCAGATGTTAAGTTTAAGAAATAATTTTCTGGGGCACCTGGGTGGCTCAGTCAGTTAAGAGTCTGACTTCGGCTCAGGTCATGATCTCACAGTTTGTGAGTTCGAGCCCCACGTCGGGTTCTGTGCTGACAGCTCAGAGCCTGGAGCCTGCTTTGGATTCTATGTCTCCTTCTCTCTCAGCCCCTCCCCCACTTGTGCTCTGTCTATCAAAAATAAATAAATGTAAAAAAAAAATCTTTAAAAAAAAAAAGAAATAATTTTCTGAAGAGACTTTTGTTCTATTTTTTTTTTTTCCATTAGATATTCTTTCCTGCTTTGTTGAGATTGACTGACCATATAGTTTTGGGTCCATTTCTGGGTTTTCTGTGATATCCCATTGATTGATGTGTCTGTTTTTGTGCAAGTACCATGCTGTCTTGGTGACGACAGCTTTGTAATATAACTTGAAATCTGGAATGGTAATGCCTCCAGCTTTGCTTTTCCTTTTCAGAACTGCTTTGGCTACTTGGGAACTTTTGTGGTTCCACACAAATTAAGATTGTTTGTTGTAGCTCTGTGAAAAATGCTGGAGGTATTTTGCTAGGGATTTCATTAAATGTGTAGTTTGCTTTGGGTAGCATAGACAGTTTAACAATGTTTGTTCTTTCAATCCATGAGCATGGAATGTCTTTCCATTTCTTTGTGTCGTCTTCAATTTCTTTTATAAGTGTTCTATAGTTTTTGGAGTACAGATCTTCTGTCTTTGGTTTGATTTATTCCTAGACATCTTATGGTTTTTGGTACAATTGTAAATGGGATTGATTCCTTGTTTTGTTTTGTTTTGTTTTTTCCCTGCTGCTTCATTATTGGTGTACAGAAATGCAACAGATTTCTGCACATTGATTTTATATCCTGTGACGTTGCTGAATTCATATATTAGTCCTGGCAATATTTTTGTGGAGTCTTTAGGGTTTTCTACATAGAGTATCAAGTTGTCTGCTAACAGTGAAAGTTTGACTTCTTCCTTGCCGATTTGGATGCCTTTTATTTCTTTTTTATTGTCTGATTGCTGAGGCTAAGACTTCCAATACCATGTTAAACAGTAATGGTGAGAGTGAATATGCCTGTTTTGCTCCTGACGTAGAGGAAAAACTCTCAGTTTTTCTCCACTGAGGATGATTGTTAGCTGTGAGTTTTTTGTAATGGTGAAGGGAAAACTGGACGGCAACATGCAGAAAAATGAAACTGGATCACTCTCTTATACCAAAAATAAATTCAAAATGGAGGACAGACCTAAATGTGAGACAGGAAAACATCAAAATCCTAGAGAAGAGCACAGGCAGCAACCTCTTTGACCTCAACCTTAGAGACTTCTTACTGACATGTTGCTGGAGGCAAGGGAAACAAAAGCAAAAATGAACTATTAGGATTTCATCAAGATAAAAATCTTCTGCACAGTGAGGGAAACAATCAATAAAACTAAAATGGAATGGGAGAAGATATTTGCAAATGACATATCTGATTAAGGATTAGTATCTAAAATCTATAAAGAATTTATGAAATTCAACACCCAAACAAAAAATAATCCAGCTAAGAAATGGGCAGAAGACCTGAATAAAAATTTTTCCAAAGAAGACATCCAGATGCCTAACAGAGACATGGAAAGATGCTAAACATCACTCATCATCAGATGAGATATCACTTCACACCAATCAGAATGGTTAAAATTAACAACACAAAAAACAAAAAGTGTTGGTGAGAAAGCGGAACCCTCTTGCACTGTTCGTGGAAATGCAAACTGGTGCAGCCCCTCTGGAGAACAGTATGAAGTTTCCTCAAAAAATGAAAAAGAGGGGTGCCTGGGTGGCTCAGTTGGTTAAGCGTCCGACTTCGGCTCAGGTCATGATCTCGCGGTATGTGAGTTCGAGCCCCGCGTCGGGCTCTGTGCTGACTGCTCAGAGCCTGGAGCCTGTTTCAGATTCTGTGTCTCCCTCTCTCTCTGACCCTCCCCCGTTCATGCTCTGTCTCTCTCTGTCTCAAAAATAAATAAATGTTAAAAAAACATTTAAAAAAAAATGAAAAAGAGAACTACCCTATGATCCAACAATTGCAGTACTAGGTATTTACCCAACAGATACAAAAATACAGATTCACAGGGATACCTGCACCTCGATGTTTCTAGCAGTATTATCAACAATAGCCAAACTATGGAGAGAGCCCAAATGTCCATGGACTGATGAGTGGATAAGAAGGATGTGGTGTGGTGGTGGTGGTGGTGTGTGTGTGTGTGTGTGTGCGTATGTGTATACTACTCATCCATCAAAAAGAATGAAATCTTGCCATTTGCAATGACATGGATGGAGCTAGAGTGTATTATGTTAAAGTGAAATAAGTCAGTTAGAGAAAGACAAATACCATATGATTTCACTCATGTGGAACTTAGGAACAAAACAGATGAACGTATGGGAAGGGAAGGAAAAGAGAGAGAGGGAAACATATAAGAGTTTCTTAAAGATAGAGAACAAACAGGTTTTATGGAGGGAAGTTGGTGGGGAATGGGCTAGATGGGATGGGTGAAGGGCATTAAGGAGGGTACTTGGGATGAGCACTGGGTGTTGTTTATAAATGAGGAATCACTGAATTCTACTCCTGAAGCCAATATTTCACTATATGTTAACTATAATTTAAATAAAAATTTGAAAAAAAATTCTGAGGCACCAGTCTCCTTCCCTAGATAATGGGGATAATAATAAGACCAACCACATATGGTGGCTGGAGGGATAATTAGGCAGTGGCATGTGAAGCATAATGAACAGTGTCCAGTTCACCCACCCAAGTTCCCAAGAAATGTAGGTTACTACTGCAGCAGTGCCCCCACCCTCCCCATGCAGTTTTACTTTCCATGGTTTCAGTTACCTGAAGTCAACAGTAGTCTGGAAGCAGATGACCCTCTTCCTGACCTATTGTGAGAAGGCCAATAATAACCTAGTTCTGAGTCACATGCCTATGCCACCCCCCTCACTTCATCTTATCATCTCACATCTTCACAAGAAGAAGGGTGAGTAAGGTACAATATTTTGAGAGAAAGATAAACCACATTCACGTGACTTTTATTATAGTATATTATAATTGTTCTGTTTTATTATCCGTTATTGTTGTTAATCTCTTACTCTGCCTAATTTATGAATCAAACTCAATCATAGTTCTGTACATACAGGAAACAAAACATAGTTTTTATAAAGTATGGTGCTATTCATGATTTCGGGCATCCACCAGTGGTCTTGGAAATGTATTCTTCATAGAAAGGGGAGACTAGTATAACAGCTCAACAGAGTCGCCAAATCACATTAAGAGGAATAGCCTTCACAAGTGATCAAATTCAAGTGTTAAGGCAGAGTTGAGTTACATTATATTAATGTAAGATGTTATATCATGTCTTTGCTCCTTGCCTGTAATACTTCCTCATAGACATTTACTACTGCCTAGAGGCAGTGCTTGCTCTGGTCCTGATGATTTCTCTTTTGTACTAGTACCAATAAAAAGCTACCAGTACAAAAGAGAACTGAGCCTTCTACCTGGTCATATCAGTTTTGCAAAATTGCTTATCTTGAGATCTTTTCTATAACTAGAATGCTCCCTGAAGTCCCTGGTTATGCACAAGCCTGGGACTCTTTGTCTTTACAATAGGCAGACTGTTATTGAAGCATTGTGGCCACAGAGTTATGAGATATAGGGAATGAATCATGGTCTAGGATGTCTGGTGCTAGTCCTGGCTCTATGAGTAAACTTGTGGGGCCATGAGTGACAGATTTAATTAGCAAGGACCTCAAGTTCATCTAAGAATCAGGCGATCGAGATTATGTTACAGGTGCGTTTTGGTAAGGGAATGATATCTTCTAATCATAGATCTATGTAGGAAGTACACACAGGGGGTTGCCTTCTTCTCTCATCCCCTTTTATCTCTTCTCTGTCTTTGTCCCTCCTTTCCTTTGTTCCTCTCTTTATTCAGTCCTCTCCTGCCAATTGCCAGCTGTCCTCAGACTATTAGCTTCCCCTTCTGTAACATCTCAAAAGATCCTTTACCTTCCATGGTAGAGCACTTATCACAGGGTAATATGACTGCTTGTTTAATTGCCTGGCTTCTTGTAGGCACTAAAAGTTCCACCAGGACAAGGCTTCTACTTTAGTTGTTGAATTGTAGATCTCTGCCACCCAGCATGAGCCTGACACACAGCAGATATTCAGCCGCTATTTGTTATGCCAAGTTCTGTGATGAGCACTGGAAAAAAATAGTAAACAAGACCCAGTGACTAGTCTTCACGAGCTCACATTCGCTGACTACAGATGGCATCACTGAGTGATTCTTTATTCAATCATTGATTTCAATCCACAGTCATTTCATAAGCATCTACTATATGCCAGGTGCTACCTGGGAGATACAGGGTGGACAATACGGATGCTCTCTTGGCTCTCAGAGATTTATATTCTAGTGAGAGGAGACTGATCATGAACAAAGGCATAAACAAGATGACCCCAGAGAGCTGCTCTGAAGGTGACTTAATAGAATGATCGATGGACAATGGTGGTGTGTAGGGGTTATTTTAGATCATGGGCTTCAGGAAAGCTCCTCTGAGGAGATGATGTTCCACCGGAAAACCAATGACAAGGTGGGTCAGTAAAGAAAGCTATAAGGGAAATACTTTCTCTGCAGACGGGACACCATATATGAGTCTCAAGCCAGCAAAAACTTAGAGCCCCTGGAGGTATCTCCTCATCTGGTCTCTGTTAGGTTCCCTGTGCTCAATGAAACCACTGTGGATGGGTTCTACAAACACACAGCCTTATAATTTAAATGCACAAGAAAAACATAAATGCAGGATACCTCTACAAAACAAGACAAAACCAAATACATGCGTGCAGCTAAAAAAGCAGGAAGAGGGGGGCCTGGGTGGCTCAGTCGGTTAAGCATCAGACTCTTGGTTTCAGCTCAGGTCATGATCTCACGGTTTGTGGTTTCCAGCCCTGAGTCAGGCTCTGTGCTGCTGGTGCAGGGCCTGCTCCGGATTCTCTCTCTCCCTCTCTTTCTGCCCCTCCCTCACTTGGACTGTCTCTGTCTCTCTCAAAATGAATACATAAAATTAAAAAAAAAAAAAGGCAGGAAGAAAAGGAAACTCTAAAAGTATGGAGGGGATTCCACTTCTGCAAATGAATTTGTTTTAATAAAAGAAATGTTTGCAAGTGCCAGCTTTCCACACTCCACTGGATATCTCTTCTATGAAATGAAGGCAGGCTGGGAAAAAAAAGAAAAGTCCGCTACCGACTTTCTCTCTGAGAAAATGTCCCATGCTGTTCGGTCCTGGAAAATGATGGAAGGACACAGATTAGAAGGGACTGAGATTCCGCATTCCACAATTTTATAGGAGAAATAGTTCCCATAGGAAGATATTCCGAGGTAAAGAATCTAGAGAGGGAAGGAAACACAGTTTTGTCTGCTGTTTTGTTTATAAACAGCTCTCTTGTCAGATGTTTTTTTTTTTTTTCTTTTTAAAATGAATTTGTGTACTGTTTTCCAGAAGGAAAAAAATGCTAGTTCTGACACCTTGGTCCTTCATTCCTTTCCCAGAACTCCCACATTTTTTACTGATGCTGTCATTAGGGAATGCCAGGGAAAAAGCTTAGTGCTTTCTGTGAAAATTGTTTCACTAAGGGGAAGCAAGACAGCTAAGTGATAAGATAATTTAAATGGCAGCAGGAATGACACTTAAAGTGGCTGAGGGTATAAATGACAGAAAGAACAGCAATGAGAGGTTTTGAAGATGTGGTATGGGCATCTGTTCAGGAACCCGTGGGAAAGGACACCCAGAGCGTGGCCCTATTTTGCATTTTTCTATTGGAACGGGAACTTCTTGTGGTTGGAAATAGAGAAGACAGCTACTGAAAATTAACCTTTCAAATAAAAATAAAATGTAAAAAGCCTTTTTGAAGGGAAGGGAAAAAGACAAAGCATTTACTGGGGCCCTATCCTGGGTGGGATCCTGTGACTACTACTTTGCAGGTATTTGTATTTATTCCTCACTCAATCCGATAAGGCAGGCAGCACTATTTGCCCCTAATAAAGGAAGAAACTGAAGCTCCACAAGTATAAGACAGCCATTCAGACATCATCTTGCTGGCATGCAGAAACGCTCTGATTTGAGCTGGGTTTCTTTGACTCCAGTTTTCAGGCCATGGCTGTGTGCTCCTGCAATTAATTCTTCCTTAAATCCACTAATGTAAGGAGCTTAAGGTAGGGATTTGTAATCATGAAAAAAACATGACCATTAAATATAGTTACCTATTTTAAGAGAGAAGGGAATATATGTGGCCTGTGCTGGCCGGAGCACTGTATAATTAATTTACTGCTGTGACTCGCCTGTTTGGTCTCAGAGCCATATTTGGTTCTTCATTTGCTCTTGGTTGACTCAGTTAGGATGTTCTGATCTCTCAGGTGGGATGTCAGAGGCTCTCATGTCAGCTGGCTTCTGGTTGGGTTTGAGGCCCTGAGAACAGATTCGAAAGAGGAAGGGAGAAGCCAAGGTATTTCTTCCTCACTCTCTAGTCTCAGGGACCCTCCTGAGCCCTGGCTACAGTTCCTCCATGGTCCAGGCCAGGTCTGGCCAGGCAGGCCCCACCTTCTTCTAGCTTTCTGCTGGTGACTCCTGCCCTTGGGTTCTGGAACCACTACCCCCTTCCTCCGTCCTTTGGTCCAGGAGCATAAGGGTTTCCTGGTGCTAATATTTTGGTGGCCTCAGACCTCTATCTGGCTTCTTTACTTTGCCATCCTGGGTGTAACAAACTCCATACCCCTTTCATATGTCCAGGGGGGTTTTCTCTTCCGCTTAGGCACGGACTTCCACAACCAGAACAAATGAGAGAAGGCTGATGTTTGCTTACTTAGGCTTTTTTGGCTCTTTTGGGGCACATCTTCTCTCATTGCCAGGCATTTCACAGGCCTTTTATCCTCAGCCTTATCTAACCTTTCTTCCCAGAAAAGATTTGAAACTTGGCCAAATCGAGGTTACCAAAAATGACTAAACATTTCTTTTACGATGTTGTCTCTAAAGCAGATTGGCATTATATAGACATTATCACCTTAAATTTAAAGTAATAGAGCTGGAAGGAAAAACATTGCTGGCATCAGTCAGTCATGGAAGATTCTGTTTAAATTAAATTGCATTTTATTTTGACCTGAAGAATGGCATTAACTTGGAAGCAACTTACTTAGGAGTGGGTTCATCTTTTAAGCTCATCAAGGAAATGATGAATAAAAATAATAAAATAAGGCAACAGGGTAGTGATACAAATTATATAACTACAAACATTTACGGAAACATGTTATATGGGAGACCCTGTGCTCATGGAGTTATGTGCCTTCTTTCATTTAAATTGTTATGGTAATCTAGTGAGAGAGGCACGATTTCTTATTTGAGATGAAGACACTGAAGTTCAAAGAGGTTAAATAACATGTCAAGGTCAGAGTTAGTAAGTTCCAGAACCTGGGTTGAGCCCTGACTTTTCCTTTCTGGTCCACATTATTTCAGTTTTGCAAATACATGATGAGCCAAGAAGATAAAAATTCATTAGGCATTGTGCTGGATTTGATTGACTCAAAGAAGAGGTGATTTCTTTGGCCTCAGGATGTTTGTTTGCTTATTTATTAGCCAATATTTAAAAATTGAAAAAGTGGGAGATCAGGCAAAAGTAGACCTGCGTCCTATAAGTCACACTGGCCATTGGCTTTTGGAGAGACGTGGGCTCTCAGGTTTACAATAGTTCTTGTGTTTCAGTCACGTCTTCCTCACGTTCGTTATCTGCGTCACCAGCTTGGTCTTGTATGAATTTGAGGCACATGCTAAAATGTTTATGCCTGGCTTTAGTTCCTGGGAAACTAGGGTTCTAGCTCCATTTCTGTGAGCAGAGAATAGTAAGTAGTAAGAAGGATTCTGGAGTGGAATATCATGATTCAAATCCCAGCAATGTGATGTTCTAGTTGTGTGACCTTGGACAAATGACCTTTATTCCCCATTTATTAAAGGGATATATCGTCAATAATTATCTCATAATATTGTTACAAAGACTAAATAACAGTGCAGGGCTTCTAATACATACATATGTATGTGCGTATATATATATATATATATATATGCAGATATATGTAAGATACAAACACACCTATATTTTTAAATAACAAATTACCTTTAAGTAAGTCAGTGTGTATTAATGGAAAACCATTCAAGAAGGAGTCAAGTAAACCAGAGAAACAAAATGTTTGACATTATGGGATATTTATTATTATATTGACACTAAAGGTATTTTGGGGGCTATGGGGGTAAAATATGATAATAAAGGGAATTTTTCAACTGTGAGGTGAATATATACATGCACAATGGTATTTCAGTTTTAAATATCAGACCAATAAGTTCATGTATATTGAGAATTTATGTGTCTTTTACAATTATAGGTACTGATTGGGGTGATTAAGAGGTTTAGATGAGGCTCCTTACTATATAATAACTTATAATTCATCAGACTTATAGTAATTCTAGATAATTCTGTATATGCCATATTCTTCCACACTGAGATAAAAATACCTTGATAAAACACAATTCAAGTCCCATCATATTTCTTTCTAAACCCACCAGTTATCTCATTTTATTTAGAATATTAATGACAATTTGCTTTTAACATTGGGAAAAAATTAAAATATAAGCATGCTTAGTGCTATTATATACTTAGAATAAATATGGTGGCTGAAAAAAGAAAATATAAGCATTGCCATTTTTAAAAGATCCATATTTTGAAATGACTGTAACCCTAATAAAAAGTGTGGTTCTTTATGGTCCGGTCTCTGCATGGCATGAAGTTTAAACAATTCTAGTTTAAACATTTATTTGCATTTACATAGAAATTCTAGTCTTCATTTAATATCTCAAAAACATTGAAGGAGACACAATTCATAGCCTGTAGCAAACTTATGGCTCAGTTGGTTAAGCGTCTGACTCTTGATTTCAGCTCATGTCATGATCTCATGGTTCTTGGGACTGAGACCCACATCAGGCTCTGTGCTGGCAGTCTGGAACCTGCTTGAGATTTTCTCTCTCCCTCTTCCTCAGCCCCTTCCCTGCTCTCTCTCACTCATGTTCTTTCCCTCAAAATAATAAAAAAACCTTTTTTTTTTTTTTAGAATCTTAGTGAAGAGCAAGCAAAAGCCGCATGACTTTTGTTTTCCATCCCAAACTGTGAGGAGGATTGAATATAATCTAGGTTATTTTCAATTGTTAAGCTTGCTACTTTATTTTAACAGCCAGAAGTGACAAAAACTCAAAGTCCTCAGTATATATTGTTAATGAAAGCATAATGATCACCATGATAGTTATTACCACTGTAAACATCAACATCTTCCTTTTCATCATCATTATCATCATCATCACCATTGTTATTATTCACTTTTTAAAATTATTTTATGATGTGCCAGCCGTCATACTAAGTCATTTTCAAGAATTAACTCATGTTCACGTCCATGAATTCCACAATATTCCAGAAAGCCAAATCCGTCTTTTTCATACGGTTTCAACCTCACGGCCCAAGATGAGTTCACTGACTTTGACATCATGTCCACATTGCACCCAATGACAAAGAGGGATAGGAAAAGTAGAAGGTCCAACCCTACTTAAGGTATAGCCTGGAAATTGTACATTTCTTTTTCTCACATTTAAGTAACCAAAGTTCAAGGTTTTTATTATAAAAGAAGAAGGAGAGAGGGGATATAGCAGGTACCTGGTATACTAAAGGGGTATACTACTAAAGGGGTCATGGATCTCGTATTTTTTATTTCTCTCTGAGCATGTAGCATAGGCTTTGACATAAAGTTCATGTTCAATAAATCTCATTAACAGAAACAGTAAGCCCTGAGAGATAAGAAAGCCCAGAAGAACTGTTGACTTCAGAAAGGTTTTATGAAGATGTGAATTTTTTGTTGGGCTCTGAGGACTGAGATTTGGGTAGGTGGAGGGGGCGTGTAGGTGATTCATGCAGGATTTTCTTATGAGGAAAGGCAGGGGTGTGTGTAAGGGTGCTATACGTGGGTGCCTGTAAAGAGAAGAACCTAACTGAATTCTTCCAGCTGCTTGGAATAGATAAGATGCTAACAAGACACTCTTCCTGATCAAAGTTGAGTCAGGCTTCTCTGACCCTCCGTTCAATTAGGTATCAACCTTCAGGCTTCTGTGTCTGTCTTCACATTGGCCACTTACAGCAACAATCCTGCTAAGCCAGTTTATCAAGAATCTCCACTTTGTACCTGATCACTCTCAATATCTGATTGAATTCCCAATCTCCTGCCATCTTCTGGGTGATATTTGTTCATCCTGGCCTCCTTCAGTAAGAATCCCATGAGATCTGTTTAACAAGAATTCTTTCCTAGCCCTGACTTTCCTCCTGCTAATTCTCCATCTACCAACCACTCCTCCCCAACCTGCTCCTTAGCTACAAATCCCTATTTGTCCTTGCTGCATTCAGATTTGCACCCAGTTTTATCCTGAGATCTCTTTTCCCCTAGTGCAAGAATTCTCCAATAAAATCTATTTTTATCACTTTAACTGCTATCCAGCTCTGTATTTTTTTGACAGTACTTGGGGACCGTGAAGCCTGGAGAATCTCTAAATCCAGACAACAGACAATGGAACTTTGACTTAATTTGCTAGAAGAAACTGTGAGCTGTATAAATTCCTAATTACAAGAATGCCATGTCACCTCCTAACATGTGCCCAGAGCAGTGTGTAAAAGAGATTGAAACAGAAGAAGATTGGGTTTAGCTAGAAGAGAGAGAAGCTCTGTCTCAGTATTTGCATATAAACAGACGGAAACCTGAATGAAGTGGTGGCAGAGAGACCAGTAAAGCATTTTAAAGGGAAGAACTGATTGAATTTCTAAAATTTTCAGATTAGATACTGAATCTGGGGAAGAGTGAGTTGTTGAAGATGATATCAAATCGTCTAGTCTTGGAGGTTTGGATAATGACAATGCTGATTTTAGAAAGAAGATGAAACAAAAACACAGATGATCTTGGAAGAAGATAATGGACTTTTTGAAACGGAGATAGGAATTGAACGTCTAGTTTTAGGTGTCTGAAACAGAAGTGCAAATGTGAAGTAGAAGGCACAGATCTGAGGCCTTGAAATTTGATCCGCAGATATGGAGATGGGGCTTAGCATTAGTGGGAGCAGCGATTGTCTAACAGATAATCCTCACTGTCTTTGTACAAGACACAAGTTTGATGAGGAGCTAGACATCTCCTGGTGACATAGCAAGTACCTGGATTTATTGCCATCTGAACTCCAGCTGATGCTAATAGAGACACAGATCTATGGGAGGCCCTCCTACCGCAAGACAAATCACTTCAGTTGCTGAGGTAACTGGATTTACTTTTGTTCTCCTTTGTTTCCAAACTAGTTTTGGAACTCCTGACAGAACTATGTGATTATCCTTGGGCTCTACGTGCTATTGTGCAGAGAATATAAGGGAACTTCTGTGTTAGCCACCTTGGACTTAGAGGTTTGTTTTAATTGTAAGATGCTGATCAGGAGTCAATAATGTGTTGCAGTGAGCCTGCCTAAATGCATCTTGTAGAGTTATATTTTCTAATCGTTTTAGGTCCAAAGTTGCAAGGCTGGACTCATCACTTAACAGGCAGCCAAAGTAATCTTTTAAAAATTTAAATGTAACTCCTCTGCTCAAATATACCCAATGTTCCATTTCGATTTTTCTCATGATAAAACAAGTTCTCACTGACTACAAGACTCTGGGTTATCTAGTCTCAGCTCCCTCTCTGACCTCATCTTCTACCTCTACCACTCCTCCTTCAGCCTCAAGCTCTCCAGGGACTATCCCCTGCATGAACTGTTCTTCCCCCAGATGCACCAATGGCCTCCTCTCTCCTGGAGGCTGTCAAGTCTCAGCAAGTCCTTTCCCCACAACCACATAAAACATAGCAGCCCCACTGTTGCAGGATTTTTTTTTTTAACCTCAATGCCCAGGGTTTGTTCTCTCACCACTTGGAAGAATGAAGAGGTGGACACAAACTAAAATGAGCAGCAGGAAAAGTTTATTAGAATATAAGATAAGATCAGAAAGTAAGACTAGTATGAAAGCTCTCTTTTCAGAGAAGGGGAATTTAAAAGTGAATGCCCATGACTATAGGCAAGGGTCTTTGTTTTAGAAGATTCTAGTCAGCCCTCCTTTCCATTCCCCATAGTTCCTTCTCAGATCCTACCCTTATTGGCTTAATAAGTTTAGGTGCTGGGTTGCCCATTCCTGATTTACTTAGTACCATTGTATGAAGGGTGGTCTATGGCCATACCATTCTTTGTGGGTCATATGTTTATGGTCTACTAATTTTTAGCTAGGTCTTTTGTCAAATTCCTGAGGGAAAGTTGAGGGGGAACAGGTGTTATCTGTTACATTCTTAAGAGGAACCTTAACACCAGAGGGGTTTGCTGTGTTCAGACACTCCCAGCATTGTCCAAAATATGCGGTTTTCCCCACCCAGGGATCTTAGGCCCTAATCTTTCCCTCTCTGACTACTGAATCCTATCTTTTCTTATCATATCACCACCCCAATCACTTTTTGTTTCCCTCAACCTATGATATTCCTTTATAGGACTTACTACAAATGAATTTGCTATGTCTTTACTTGTTTATTTTCACATCGCCTCACTCCCTCCCATCAAGAGAATATAACCCTTATAAGGGCACAATTTTTTAATGTTAATGAGATGGGGAAACTGAAGGGACCTCATAAAAGCCTGCTTTTCTGTTGCTCCATTCTTGCTAGGACCTATACCCCCACCTTACACAGGCTTTATAGAACAGATAATGTATATTCTCCTTCTAAAGGTCAAGGAGTTAATTATTTCTTTGGAGTCTTACAGCCCAATAGATAACATCTAAGGAGTGACTGGGTAGGGATGACATGAAATTTTCCAAGACCACTGACTCACTGAGGCCCCTAGCTCCAGGGCATAAGTGACTTATGGAGAACACCTAAACACTAGTCTTTGATTTAACCAGTTCCTGGATGCCTGAGAAGACACATGCACTGAACCAAAATCCTCAGTAAAAACCCCAGCCCCCAAGCAAATAGGAGACTCACTCTTTCCTTTCTGAGTCTCCCAGACACTCTGTCTGTATCTGTACTTTCTCTATATCTTCAATAACCTCTGCTCTTACTTCCTTTGAGCTGTCATTTGATTTCTCTCCTGTGAAATCTCTCTCCTCTGAAATTTCTCTTCCAGTCCTGTGGCTTTCCCCTGTGGGTTCTAGAACCCAGCCAGTCTGCATCACTAATATAAACAGTATAAGCTGAATTCTAATGCAAAAAACAGTGGCACATAATAAATATCAACATATATTTGCTAAATGATTAATTCTGAATGAACAAGTGTTGAGGTAAATTCCAGCTCTTTGACTAGATGGCAAATAGTCTAATACTTTTGTTACAATAATCACTGCTTCAAACTCAAGTTCACAAATGAGCCCTATTCCTTATACCATCTGTAACATCCCAACCAGAACTGGTAGCTTTCTCCTCTGATCCACTATATCTAATTCTAATATAGCTTTTTCTGTGTGATTTATAGCCGTGTGGACTTGGGTTTGTTACCTACAATGAGCCTGGATTTTGTTATTTGAAAAGTAGATAATATAATTTCTCTCATGGTGTGTGTTAAGCGAAGATAAATGAGGTAACCTAAGCATGGTGCTTGGCATGTCCTCTGGGTAGTTCTTCAATAAATGTTGCCTATAATTTTGAGTTGAGTTGCATTCTCTTGAAGAGCAGCATCATGAGTTTGGACATGGGGGAAGGACTGACTACGTCTTTCAAGGAGTAGTGATAGCTAAGGTTGAAATATTGGATGAATTTCTGATTGTACACATGGAAATGGCTATTGAAATATTTTTAGTACTCACGATTGTATAGCCTTGCATTAAGTCAAGCAGTGTGGGAATATCCCATAGGCACAAGAACCAGAGATTTTATTTCAGTCTTAAAAATATTCTCGGCTTTGGCTCTGGTCATTGATAGTTTGGCTTGCTCTCATCCAGCTGAGAGAAGGATGATATGTTAGTTTTTGAGTTTGAAAAGATATTCTAGTGTAACCTTATCTGATTCCCAATTTTAGGCCTGCCAGAACTGAGACTCAACCTTAACTATAATCATCACCAAACATTACTTTTGAAGCCCTCCCCTGGATATGGGGCTGTTCAAGTTGCAATAATATACCATATGTCTCCTGAGTTAGCTAGAAAAATGGGTTTGAGAAGGTGGGGCAGAAGGGGGGGTGTCCCCTCACTGAGAGGATAGGATATGTAAACCAGAGCAGGTGACAGAGGACCTTTTGAGGAAGACCAAAGACATGCCACACAAAATCCAGAAGAGCTTTTTGTTTGTCACCTGATATAATAGGTGGACCTTGGGGTCAAAGTCTTATAGGATTTTATTGGACCAAAGGCTCTGTAGCTTTGCTCCATAAGATAGCTCACCAATACCTAATCCTTGTACCAGTACTTGGTACAAAGGAAGACCTAGCTAACTCTTCAATGGGAACAACTGAATCCAATCATTCCAGACCAACAGCACGATGTAAGTCGATTACCACTCAGGCTCTTAATTTTAGTCAAAAGTACTAGGAAAATTGTCCACTGAACTTCATTTGTCACCTTTGGTCCAAAGGTACCATGTTTTCTGAGTTCAGGTGTATGGGTAGGAGTTGTACGCTTCCTCTTATCCATGATATGGCTGATGGGGGTGACCTCAAAATAATAATCGGACGTGGGGGAGCTGAAAGATCCACAGGGTCTCCAAATTCACAGGGTCTCCAAATCACACCGGAGGAAACAGAATGTGTTCCATACCACCGACGAGGGTGCAGGCTTCTCACATTGCAGTCATCCTCTCCCCTTTCAAAATCAGAAACCGCTTGTCATGGATTCCTCTTTCCCAAACATGCTACAACAAAAGTAGTAAGCATTTCAATCTTCTTGGTTCATTGAAATGTGTACATATTTTTGTAGGTGAGGACAAAGTTAACTTTACTCTTTCTGTTAATAAGCACTTTTACTTCATCATTTTTCAATGTTAGGTAATAACAAGCCAAAAAAAAAAAAAAAAAAAAAAAGCTTCTACAAACTTGTCTAGTGCAAGATTTAAGCTAATTAAATAAACATGACTCCTGGTGTCTTAAAATTATGTTTAAATAGAAAATATTGATAAGGGAAAGCATATTGAGAGACCTAAGGCTTTCTCTTCATTCATTTAAGTAAGACATTACTGAACATTTAATTTGAGGCAGGCACTGTGCAGATGCCTGCAAGTAGCTGACGACTTGGAGAAACAGATGTGCTTGCAGAGAAGCAAAGAACAAAACAGAAGGTAACAAGTGCCATATTGGGTTAAAAGTATTGCAAAAGGGGAAAGTAGAAAAAGGAAAAATAGACTTTCATGGCATCCAGCCCCTATATTTTGGTTCCATTCATCACAGTGGTAATCACTTATCCGATGTCTGTTTTTCTTCTAAAATATGAATTCTGGGAAAGTAGAAGTTAGTGTATTTTTTTTCCCCTCTGAGGTGTTAATAGCACCTAGTTTTAGGGACAGAATTCGTAAGGGCCTTCAGCCAGGCTAACACAGGCCTTGGAAACTGACCCAACGATCCCATTTGATATATTTCTTACGGTGAGCACTAGGGAAACCACAGGGCTCGTGACTGTTACCTTCACCTCTTGAGCAGATAGGCACCTAGCCAGAGTCTACACAGCACTTGGGAGAGGCCAAGAGTCCACAAAAAATCTCATAGGAATGGCAAATGGAGCTTCTCACAGCACCTGATGAGATTCTCAGACCACTCAGGCAGTAGAGATTACAGTGGGATATCTTCATGGGAATTGGTGGCTAGGGATGTTTGCCCTTCCTATATAACATCCCACTCAGTCCCCTGGTTTGTACAGCTGTGTCCAGAGCATCAAGCTGAACGCTTTACTGACAATAAAGGCATTTGTATTCTTTTCTTTCCTTAATATTTTCCTGCAGGGTTAATCACCACTTACTAGCACCAATCCAGACACTTAATTAAGTGTTCAATAAGCAGCTTTTGGATGGATGCTTGAATGTTACGTGGATACATTGTCTGATTTGGAAATCCTTTATGGACATATTAAAAATTTAGAGAATGTGAAAATGCAGTGATGACTATTAAAATTTACTCAAACCTCTATAAACAAAGCCAAACTCATACAGCATTTCATTTATGTGAGTCCAGATACCCTTCTGTGTATGCATATGAACATGTATAAAATGCAAAGAAAAAATGCCCCAGGAACATATGGCAGATGTCCCCCCTTTCAAAACATTTTCAGAAAGATACGATATTTGAAAGGATAGGCTAATGCTTGGCTTGAGGTCATAGTTTGCCTTATTGTCATGAAAATGTCCCTGACATTTATTTCTTGATTATTTGGTTTCTCAAAGTTTAAGAGAGGTGAGTTGAGGCCTCTTACATGGACAGTGGCACCCAGCTTTTCCCGGTATTTCTAACAATTTCTTCATATCTAGAGTAAAAATGTTGACAATTGTTCACTCTAATATATGATTGTGTCTTTAATTGTGTAATGATGCTTGGAACTGTTTGCTATGAGTATTGCCATCCCTACTGTATTTTTGTTTGACTTGATGAATATTTGTTCATTTTTTTATAGTGTTTAAATTTTTTTTTAATGTTTGTTATTTATTTTTGAGAGAGAGAGAGAGAGAGAGAGAGAGCAGGGGAGGGGCAGAGAGAGAGAGAGGGAGACACAGAATCCAAAGTAGGCTCCAGGCTCCGAGCTGTCAGCACAGAGCCTGATGCGGGGGCTAGAACCCACGAATTGTGAGATCATGACCTGAGCCAAAGTTGGATACTTAATGGAGTGAGCCACCCAGGTGCCCCATAGTGTTTATTTTTTAAATGTTTATTTACTTTTGAGAGAGGGAGAGAGATAGAGAAAATGTGTGATGAGGGGAGGGGCAGACAGAGAGGGACAGCAGATCCAAAGCAGGCTCTGTGCTGACAGCAGAGAGCCAGATGTCAGCTTGAACTCAAGAACTGTGAGATCATGACCTGAACTGAACTTGGATGCTTAACTGACTTAGCCACCCAGGGACTCCTGTTCATTTTTTTTTAACTGTCCTGTAAAGTTAAAAAAAAAAAAATGTTTAGTTATTTTTGAGAGAGAGAGAGACAGAGAAAGAGACAGAGTTCGAGTAGTGGAGAGGCAGAGAGAGAGAGAGAGAGAGAGAGAGACAGAATCTGAAGCAGTCTCCAGGCTCTGAGCTGTCAGCACAGAGCCGGAAGGGGCTTGAACCCAAGGACCATAAGATCATGACCCGAGCTGAAGTTGGATGCTTAACTGACTGAGTCACCCAGGCACCCTGAACTGTCCTGTAAAGGTTAGATGCATCTCAGACAGGTATATTCTTTACCTCTTAGTTTTCTCACCTATAAAATGGGAACAAAAATAGTACCACCTGAGAGGTTTTCTGTGAAGATGAAATAAATTGATATAGCTGTAGAGTACTCACAATAGGCCTGGTGGTCAATAAACAATACTTACCTTGGATGTGGTGCTTAAGTGTTCCGTATATTTTATCTCAGTACGAGGATACTTGTCCTTCAGTAGATCATTTTAATCCTTTTCCTTTATAATTAGAATTGATCTGGTTGGTTTCATGACTTTATTTTCTGCTTTAAAATAACTATGTTCCCTTCGTTTTCTCTCTTCAATACCATGGACCATATTTATTTGCATTTGTTTTGTAGAAATCTGGAAAATATACATCCCACTTTAAACTTTTGGTTTAAATGAGGGGTTATTTTTATGTATTTTAAAATATGTTTTCAGATTCTATTTCTATGATTATCAAAGTGGAGAGACAATTTTTTTTCCCTCCGCCTTCTGTATGAAACAGAATTTAGCATTCTTTCCTACTTTGCTGCTTCTATCATCCAGTTATGTTAATGTCATGTATGAATTTGGATATCAGTTGTTGTTGTCGATGATAACTTTTCCCTTGTCTCTCAATAATGGTTTTTGATGTCTGCTTCTTTTTGTTAACACTATTTATGATAGCGATCCAATATTATCCTTTACCAATTTCTGTGCTGCCATCCGCGTCATAAAATACTTTTCCCTGTTATCGAGCTCTTGATTTTGACTCACTTCAGTGTTCACTAGAGAATGTCTTCAGCTCTTTTTCCCCTGGGTAGCCATGTGGGTGGATTCTTTTTTCTGAGACTTTGCGTTATTTTAGAATTCCTTTCTTTTGGCTTTATACACCAATGAAAACTTGCAGGGTATAAAAATGTATGGATCACAAACTTTTCTATCATCTTAGTTTTGTGACCGTTTCTTTAGTATATGCTCGTATTCAACGTTATAGCAAAGTCTGAGGACAGTTCAATTTTGTTCGTGTTACACACATTTCTGTTTATTTTGTGCATGTGTGAGTATCAGATTTTTATTCTGTATTGTGATAATTAAAATTGCTTCACATGGAATGTCTAGATGTCTTATTCTTTTTATGGTTTGCTTCAAATGTTCTGATTTCCTTTGATCTACCATCTTAAGACATATTTTACTTGTTAAAAATTTCTCTTCAAACATTCCATTGCTTCTTCCTCAGTTAAGCTGTCCTGGTTCCCTCTGAGGTGCTGTGCTTCTGCCTAGGGGGCTTTTTCTTTTCTTGTCCTTTATGTCAGTCAGCATCTCGTCTATGATCTCATCCTCATAATCTCCCTCTGTCCCGCCCCCATGGAGTGATTCTTCTCATGTCCTTTGTCACCACAAAACTTTTCTATACAGATTTTTATTTTGATATTTTAGGCTTTTTTTTTAATGCTTAATTTATTTTTTGAGAGAGAAAGAGACAGAGATAGAGCATGAGCAGGGAGAGGGGCAGAGAGAGAGGAGAGAGAGAATCCAAGCAGGCTCCACACTGTCAGGACAGAGCCAGATGCTGGGCTCAAACTCACAAACCATGAGATCATGGCCTGAACTGAAATCAAGAGTTAGATGCTTAACACTTCAGTGTGATGGCACCCCTCTACAGCCTTGTGATTTCTTCTCTTTTTCACAGATCCCATGATTCTTGCCTCTCACTGATGATACTGTGATAGGTTTTTGTTGTTTGGCTTGCACTTAATTCTCCATCTCGTTCAGGGAACGCCGCAGAGCCATTCTTTTGGGAGCCAGTTGCTCACATCCCACCCCTTCCCCTCCGTCGATATGGTCCAATTGGAACTGTTCATCTTCACATTCCTACCTCCTTCTTCGTGACCTTCAGCCAACTCTCTGGCTCTGTCGTTTATGCCATATGGATTTCTGAAAGTCCATGTTTCTGATGAATGATCATCCTGCCTGTACTCTGACAGGGGAAATGCCATCCTGTTTTTTATTTTATGCTTGTCTCATGAGGAGCTAAAACCCCAAGCCAGCCTGCCTTCTCTCCCCGACCTAGAATTCTGTTGAGTCGTCTGTTTTGTTACCCTACAGACCCCTATAAACAAGTGAGCTAAAAGCCAGTGAATGGATGAGCAATACAGTCTATTTTTACTTTCTTCCAGGTAAATAGGACTACTCTGGCTTATAAAATACATCATAAGCTAGGCTGCAATAGATTTTTCTTAACTCGGGGCCATCTGTCTTAAATTTTGTGAAAATGCTGCTCAGATTCTGAGAGTAGGTTGTCAGTCAAAATGAGTTTTGAGTATTTTTGTGAGTGTTTCTGTTTGTGTGCATTCAAATGTTCAGGTTATCTGTGGGCTTTGCACTGGGAAGTTGGAAATCCTGCAACAGAGGCTGCCAGCCAAAGTCTATTTATCAATAGAAACCATTTCTATCAGAGATGGTGGTGGCAGTAGTGAGAGAGCAGGGCAGTTTCATGGACATGGTGGTATTTTAATTCAAGAGACTTGAGTGATTTATACAGTTGAGAGTCTGAGAAGCAGGAAAGGCATTTCAGACCATACGTGATTATCTGAGTACTGGTTAAGTACATGAGAAAACAGGAAAGAGGAAAAATCCCGGGAGATAACTGGAGATATTTGAGGTTTTATAAATCTATGTAATCATAATCATATTGTAGCTAGAGCTCGTTCAAGCAGGATTGGGTCTGAAGTGCTTTAACATGCAAAGATCATCTATTCTGAAGTGTGTGTGTGTGCAGACTAAATAAAGCAGTTTCCAGCTGATCTATATTCAGCGTACTCCAGAGCAATTTGTGGTCTGCGTATCCTCTTCAATAAGGACAAATGCTCCTCTGTTTATGTGGTTTGGTCAACGGAATCTTTATAATTAGGTGGATAAGCTGTGCCCATATCAGTCATTTGAAGATGCCCTGATGATTTTATTTAAGAATTTGGCTTTCAAAAACCTAGCAGTGCGCTTACAATTCTTCATTGTCTCCCTTTCTATTACATGGATTTATTGATGACCACTTGCCTCTTGTCACTTGTAAAGGGTTACTTTATTTAAAACTGCCCAATGCATTTTGGTAGTACCAAAATGTCCACTCTTTGAAACTGGTGGCATTAAAGTCATATTGCTGTCATCGAAATGGTTGCTAAGAAAATCATCAGTTTCGGCAGTACCAACTGTATTTCAATGGACAAATTAATCTTTTCTTGAAAGCCTCATCTAATCTCCCTTGTTCAACAGGAAGTTTTCTGCCTTGTAGGCATTTGTGATCTTTTGGCAGTAAAGAAGAAATATGATCTTTATAAGTAGAACTTTAAATGATTTTTTGAGAGTAGGAACGCATAAATGTTCTAAAAATAAGATTGACTCTACTTCAATGCAAGTTTCAAAGGGAATGGATTTATAAAGTATTTATTTCTGATAGAAATACCAGTTGGCAGAAAAAAAGCTCCCCCTTTTTTTTACAGCAGGCAGAGAAGAAGATTGTGAGGAAACCGTGAAAAAACCTTAATTTATTAAAAATAATGTTTGTATTTTTTCAGACTTCTGACCTTGAACAAAAACCTGTGCATCCAGATTTTCCTATCTATGAAGTGTGTTCATTCTTTCTACCTTATTTGGAAGATCATTATGAAGATTGATGCTGGCTTTTCAGGGATGAGTTCCATGTAACTTCGTTTACCAGGAGAGTCTGAGTATGTCACCCTTCAGTGAAGTTAGCGCAGACTGCAGTAGCTGAGCCAGCGACGCTGTCAGCTGTCGCCTCTCGCTACACGGGAAGCTCCAGTGGAAAGATTTTTGGGTGTGCCTTCAGAGTTTACAAAAATTTCCTGAAGATGATCTTAAAACGAGTCACTGTTTTCAATTACTCTATGCAAGGCTGTCTGTCTGCTCATATTGTTTTTCCCAGGCATCCACAGCCAAAGAAACATTTGAAGCTGTGTCTCAGTGCTCCTGGGACATTTCCAGCTGTACCACACACACAACTTCAAGTGGCAGATGCTTGGCTATCCTGCGGTAACCTCTCCCCAACTCATTTCCAGCGGGTGAGCACCAATACCATCCCGGTGGACCAACTGTATTTTGGAATATGATGTCCAGCCTTGACATTTCCTGTGAAATAGAGTTTGAGGGGACTACCCAGTGTTGACTAGGTCATAACGAAATGCCTCATAGTCATGTTAAAATATAGAAAATATTATCTCTCTGGAAGCTTGAAGGTTGAACTTCAGGGTAGACAATTCAGCATTGAAAGGCAGAGGTGAGCAGGAAAGATGTCATTCTCACGTACATGGAGCCTCTATCCAAGCTTCTACCCAAGACAAAAACATGGATAACTTAAAGTGTTTGAGTGTGATTGGATCCAGATTTTATAGGCAGACTCTGAAAAATTTTGCACCCTTTGCAAAAAAAGGATACAAAATTAAGTATGAAAATGAATACTTAGTTTGAAAGAGAAAAAATACAGCAAATTGGAAAATCAAAAGAACTGACAAATACCACAAATATAACAAAACCCAGAAAAATAGCATATTACATTTTTTAAATAACTGCCAAGACAATGCTAACAATCTTTTCATTTTTCTTCATTTCTTTGCTGTATTCTCTCTAGTTCCTTCTTTATACGACCATGATTTTGGAAGATTATCAAAAACAATTGGGGCACTTGGGTGGCTCTGTCGATTGAGTGTCTGATTCCTGATTTTGGCTCAGGTCATGATCTCACGGGTTCTTGGGTTTTAGCCCCACATTGGTCTCTGCACAGTGAGGAGCCTCTTTGGTATTCTCTCTCTCTCTCTCTCTCTCTCTGTCTCTCTCCATGTCTCTACCCCTCTCCTGCTCGCTTTTCCCCACCCCGTCCCCCTCAAAATAAATAAACTTTAAAAAAATGACAGACAACTCAAGGTTCCCTTTAGAATGTTCATCAAACCAATGCTTTTTGCTTAGAGTATTGAGATGAAACTCATCCTCAGAGCATCATATTGTTTATATTACTGTCACAGGTTTGAGCTCTACTAACAAAGTTTTTGAGAAATTGTGTTTTGCAAGATTTTTATCACCTGAAATCCACCCCTAATGATCTGTGTTACCTAGTAGGAAGGCCAGGGTGCATGTGATGAATGGTACCCACCATCTATCAGGAGGATGTAAGCACATCTTTTGGAGTGGGTAAAGGCTGATTCTGGTGCCAGGAAATTAAAGAAGGAAGTGAAAGAGAAAAAAATCCAACAAACAAACCTGAGAAGAAAAATGGAGGAAGAGGAACCATGGGAAAGGGAAAATGAGTCCCACTTTTAGGCTGTGCTGAGCATTTGCCCAGACATCTCATATAATTACAAGGCCTTGAAATAACTTTCATTTTTCTGATTTTATAAATTAGAAGAATAAAGCTCAGAAATTTTCACCAACTTGCTCAGTTTCATACAGTTAGTCCGTGTTGGGGCCAGAACTGAAGCCCATGTCTGCCTAATTCAGGTCATTCATTCAATAAGCATGTTATGAGCATGCTATTTCTGCCATCCTCTAAGGACTGGGGCTATAAGAATAAATAATATATATTTTTTTTGTGTTTTCAATTCAGTCACTGGTTCCCATACACAGTACCTACAGAATGAGTAGTTTCTTACCAGGAGGAGAAAGGAGGAAAAACAATTCTCAACAATGGAATATGCATCCACAGAGACAATATGGTCTCTGTCAGGGTGAAGTATCAGGGACAATTTACCCCAACATTGGTGCTGGGGTTGGTGGTGGCATTTGTACCCTAAGCTGTGCACTATTGTATGAGAAATGAAATACATGATTTGACATGTGCTGGCTTTTAGCCATTTTGCCTTTCTTTTTTTGCAATTTTTGTCTTTGAAGGGGTGTGTGTCCCTACATTGTAAGAAAGACAACATAAACGAAACAACCATTCTGGTACTTAAGGATTTCCATTGTGTACTTATCAGATCGGGTTGGACAGTGGATATTGATGCAGGGGGCTGTTAATTCAGATTAATTGTCATCCCTCAGTGTGTAGACATTGGTAGAGTTCACTAAAAGTCACAAAACACTTAGCAGGTCATAATCCCAGCTCATGCTTTCAACTAATTTAATGATGGTGACCAAGAGAGAAGCGAGTGCTGCAATAACGCACCATTAACAATATTCGCCCCACCAGTGTGGGCCTTGATTATCTCAAACGGGAGCACGGTAGTAAATGGCATTTTGACTCTAGGACAAGTAAAATAGTTGCATGTCAACCAGGATGAGATATACAGAATGTGTGACACCAATCTTGTCTTTTAATATCTGATGAATTAGGAGTGATCACCCCTCCTGAAATATGTCAGTTTCTTCTGCTAGCACACTAGGTATTGTAGTTACAGCCAGTACAAATTGCTGTCTAAATGTATGTTCAACTTAACAACTGTCTGTTCAAGTTATCAACACATTCCAGTACCCATTATACAAAAGAACCCCTTCATGCATTAAGCCGCAATGATTATCAAAATGATGCAGGAAAGGGAAATACCCTTTGGTGCACCTTATAAAACTGCACAGGCAATAGTTTGGAAAGTAGGCATTTTTATAGCATGGGAATATATACAGTATAAATTTGATGTGGCAGTAAAATTTTTCAAAAAAGAGCGAGAGCAAAGAAATAAAAATCTTTCCATATTGTGCATATACTAACCCCTACTCTCTGAAACCATAAAAAGCATAAAACACCCGGCAGGTGTTTTAAAACTTAAATGAAATTAATTGCCAACACATTATTATTAATTTCAGAAATGCTGAAAAGGGAAAATAGAAATTATGTGTTGACATATGGTACATGGGATATTTGAAAACAAATATAAAATGTAAATGGGTTCGAGTGGATGCTTTCTGTTCACAAAATAACAACTGATAGCATATTTAAGTGACTGGACTGTTGGACTATTAGGTCATAGATTATTTAGAAAGGGTAGAGGGTGTGTGGATTGGGACCAGTTAAGGAGGAGAACCAGCTATATAAGTATTTTCCAGAGGAAAAATGTGGTAGGTAGCATGTTAGAGGGAGAATATAAACAAAATTCTCTAAGTTCCAGGCTTTATAGATACGCTATAGGCATATACTAAAGGAACACAATTAGAAAATAGAATATGCTTTTTAATTTACTCAGCTCTTTTGAATCAAATTAGACACAATTCAGTAATTAACAAGTACCTACATGTACCTGGCAGTGAGCTGGATGTTGTGGGAAATATAACGGTTTCTATCCCTTCTTTCAAACATGTAAATGTAATTATCACATTTTCTCCCTGTCTCTTAACCATGTGAACATTTATAGGAAGCTGTATAGGATGCGGTTGAGAGCTTGGTTTTGGGAATCATGCAAACCTGGTTTCAAATCCTGCTTCTGCTACTTGTTCACCATGTGATATTGGGCAATTTATTTAACCTTTCTATGCATCAGTTACTCTTTTCATAAAATGAAGATAAGAGATTCTAGCTCATAGGACTGTAAGGATTAAACAGGACTTAACTTGAGCCAAGTGTCCAATGCTTAGGAAGCTCTCGATAAACAAAGTGATTTGTTCATATGTTTGTCTGCCATCCTGCATTTGTGGACCCTTTGAGAATTTCCCATATTGAAGAATATGTTTTTATTGCTCTTAGAATCTTGCCCATCTGATTCAGGGTTTGATGTCTACTGTGCATCTTGCTGCTATCTGTTTGTAGAATGGACAGAATGAAAACACTTAGCAAAACCGCTATTCTTACTTACAGCATATGAATTTTTAGCACAGATTTATATTGAAAATAATATATACATAGGGAGCTAACTTCTCCAGCACCCAATCTGGGATATATGAGACAAAAAGAAAGCCCAGGGTAATCACTGTTAGGTTATTCCTTGAATCCCAAGGTCCCTAGCTAGTCTGTGTTTTCTCTCCACTTTTCAGTGTTTTTACATATAAAATTTGGAGGGTTAGTTGCACTTAGTAAAAGGAGAAGGGAAAACTACATCTATTTCATCTTTCTGGAGGTACAACCCTCTTGTATAATTACATTTTAACCTGCAGTATTTAGCAGTAATACCAATGTCCTTAGAGTTTTAACTAGATCTGGGGTCAAATTCTGTTCTGTTCCTTAATAGCTGATGACTTCTGGACATTCACTCTATGTCATATTTACTATTCTCAGTGGGAAATTTCTAGGAATAATATATGTCACTAGATAAAACCTTAAGTAAAGTATATGGAATGGTATAATCTTCTAGAGCAAAACACCCATGCTATTGATTGTCAAATATCCACAAAAATTCATCAGAAAAACTTGTTGATCAAGCAAGTGGGTGTATTAGGCCTGCTTCAGAAAGGGAGACCATTACTTGGTCATGAAGAGACCTCAGTAGAAGGCTCCAGCCTTCAGAGGAATGGACTTTCTGAGTGAAGCATGTTTAGCCATGACAGCAAGCATGTCTCAACCAGATTTTGGTGGGCAATCTAAGATTATAAAAAATTGACTTATCCACAAACCTACCAAAAAAGCTGTTGACCAAGCCAAACTAGAATTATTAACCTACTCCGATAAGGGGAAGCACATCCTTGACAGACTTTTAGTACTGTCCTAAAGTGAAGAGTTCAAAAGAGGGTATTTCTAGAGGCTGGGGTTTGAGATTAGGAGCTTAAAGATGATCTTTTAAGATGAAGGAGTGTATTAGATTCTCCAGAGAAACAGAATCAATAGTATAGTATATATATAGAAAAATGAGAGATTTGTTATAGGAATTTGTTCACATGATTATGGAGGTTGAGGAGTCCCACGATCTGGTGTCTGCAAGCTTCAGAACCAGGAAAGTCAATGGTATAACTCAGAGATCATAAACATGAGTGAGAGGTAAAGGTGGTTTAAGTGCTCGAGTCAGAAAGCCAAAGAATCAAGAACTCCAATGTCCAAGGGCAGGAAAAGGTGGACATTACAGCTCAAGAGGAGAGAAAAAAATTGCTGTTCCTCCATCTTTTTGTTCTATTCGAACCCTCAATGGTTTGGATGATGCCCACCCACATTAGCGAAGGAGATCTTTACTCAGTCTGCTGATTCAAATGCTAAACTTTTTTGGAAACAACCTCAGAGACATACCCAGAAATAAAATTTTACCAGCTGGGCATTCCTTAGCCCAGTCAAGGTGATACATAAAATTAGCCATTATAGGGACTGATTATAATTGGACAACATGCATGAGACAATGGTATAGGATTAGTGAGGAAATATTGCATGAGATTCTGTTGTTTGATAAACAAGCTCTTTGCCCAGATGTGTATAAGAGTTTCTTTCTTTCCTTCTTTCTTAATGTTTTTTTTTAAGAGAAATTTTAAGTTCACACAAAATTGAGAGGAATATGCAGAGATTTCCCACATGCCCCCTGCTCCCACACATGCCTAGCTCCTCCGTTGTCAATATCCCCTACCAGAGTGATGCATGTGTTACAGCTGATGAACCTACACTGACACATTTTAGTCATCTGAAGTCCATAGTTTACATTTTAATTTATTCTTGGTGTTGGACATTTTATGGGTTTGGACAAATATATAATATCATGTGTCCATTATCACGGTATCATACAGAGTATTTTCACTGCTTTAAAAACCCTCATTGCTCTGCCTATTCATCCCTGGCCCTTATCCCCAACCCCTGGCTAATTAATCTTTTTACTATCTTGTTTGTCCCTTTATAGAATGTCATTTAATTGGAATCATACAGTATGTAGCCTTTTCTGATTGACTTCTTTCAGTTAGTAAGATGCATTTAGTGTCCCCCCATATTTTTCCAGTTTGATAGCTCATTTCTTCTTAGTGTTAAATGATATTCTATTGTCTAAATATTCTATTGTCTAGATGCACAATAGTTTACTTAATCCATTCACCTACTGAAGGACATCTTGATCGTTTCTAACTTTTGACAATTAGGAATAAAACTACTATCAACATTCATTTGCAGATTTTTGTTTATAGCTTTGTTTTTTATCAAGCATTTAAATTTCTTTTACAATACTATATGACCCCATTCTCACAACGAATGCATAACCTAACAATGAGTAAATTCATGCTTTTTGGTGTTAAATTCATGCTTTTTGAATCAACGAAGTTCTCAAAATTTAACATATTTATGTCATAGTTTGTATTTGAGTTATTGTGTGTAGATTTCTTCCCTGAGTATGAGCTTCCAAAGGGTAGAATGAACTTTCTAGCCAACTACTTCTCCATTTCTATTAGTCACCACCTCTTCTCCCACCCCATGCCTACAGTAACTGTTGAGGGAACAAAAAAGAGGAGTAATTGTAATGTTAATTAAGATTTTCTTTAGCTTTCATAGTCCATATGATTCACTAAGTAGTTTAGGAAAAAGGAGGCATTTTATTTTATTTTTTTTATCTCACTGCACTATTGTTCTAAAACTTATATCCTGTAATGAAATACATAGAATATTTTTAGTTTTCTTCAAGGTGATTTTATTTTAGATACTGAGTTACTGAAATATGGTTTCTATAGAAACTATATAAGTATACTGACCTTAAAGATAGACTTGAAAACACTTATTGTCTTGCAGAAATTTTCACTGTCCTGTCTAACTGCTTTATAACAGTGAATTTCAGTTTCCTAGGTTAAATGTAGTATGACACTAACACTGTAGAACAGAATTTTAAGGAGAAATATTCCCTTTTAACCCTCAAAATAACTGTTACCTCTTATGATAGAGGTAACATCTGCAAGGATATCTTTAGATTAGTTTGCAACTACATATAAATTCTTCATTTTAGAGCCAGTATTTGAGGTCAGTATTAATGCTTAGTTTAAACTTCTGGGCTTTGTGATCTCATTCTGAGGATATTTAAAAACTTTGCCTAGGTAATAGGATTTGGGAAACTTCACTGTTTATGAGTCTCTTGCTTACAACTTATATACATCCCACAACTGTTTATTTCTCCTTTTGTTTGCCTGATTTAATTTAATGCCAGATACTAATCGGCAGCAAGTTTGTTTGGGGGAAAAGTTAATGTCCATAAAGAGTAAGGAGTTTAATATCATATAATAGCATGTTTGCATTTGGTAAAAAAAAACATGAGGATTTTTTAGTAAATCTTTCAACCTTCTGTTGTGTGATCAATTTAAAGAAAAGGTCATACAAACAAGCAACAGCTGAGTTGCCTGGGTGGCTCAATCAGGTAAGTGACTCTGGATTCAGGTCATAATCTCAAGGTTAGTGAGATCATGGAGCCTGCTTGGGATTCTCTCTCTCCTCTCTCTCTGCCCTTTCTCACCTCAAGTGTACACTCTATCTCTCAAAATAAATAAATAAATTAAAAAAAAAACAACCAAAAACAAGAAACTCCTTCTATCAAGAGGTGGAAACTATTTCCACTCTCTAAATCTGCGTCTGACCCTGTGACTTCTTTTAGCTAATGTGACAGCAAATGTGGATATGGTTTTTATTCATAGGAAACCCATTGAATTCTAAAGGAAGTAGCAGTAATCAAAGCACTAGAATTTGTACTAGAAGTGAGAGCATTAATTTAAATTAGTGTTTTGGGGTCCCGGATTTTCTAGAGGTAGAAAGCAGGCTGAGCAAGCTACTTGGGTATTTCTTTTCTAAAGGGTGGAGGGGGGAAAGACTCCAATGGCAGAGCTGAAACCATGGAGAAAAGTGGACTCGGGAATTCCTTGTAAGATGCAAATGCCAGCTCTAATCAAGAAAAACTTTGTCTCCAGAGTAATGTGATCTGATACCATGTGGCTAGCGAACTTTCACAATTGCTCTGGACCAGTGTCTTCTATTCTTCCATTTCTGGAATTGGAGGGTCTTATGTGGCTATTCTGTCCAAGGGCAGTGTGAAGACAAGTAATTTATCTTTTTAGTTTACATGTCACTGAATCAATAGAAGATGAATTTTAGGAGCCACATTCGTCTTAGTCTTAGATACATTTATAGGAAACTAGATTTTGAGCTTAACGCCAAAATTTGTTGAAATTTCTTTTGGAGTTTTTAGGACTTACTTTGCAAGCAGAAAGGATGCAAAGAACTGTGGCCATAGGTTGAACTGTGGCAAATTGAAAAATAAAAAAAGTTAATAAAAAAAGTAATATTTTGTAGCTCTTCTTATCAAGAGGCAGAGTCTATTTCTCCACTCTTTGTGACTTACGTTAGCCAATGGGATGTTGTGCATTGAGCTTTCTTTATTTGATGCTTTTCAAACAGAGTCACCACAAAGGAAAAACTGTGGCCACTCTGCAAGATCCTGACAGGTAGGTGGTCCAGTAATCCCTTATTTCTCCACACAAAATCCAAGCCTGTGAATAAGGCCTCCCAAAACAAGCCAGAAAATTTTCGCATTTGTTGTTGAGAACTGACTGCAAATGAATGAAAGAATCCAATATTAACAACAGAGGTGAGATGCATCATTTAGCCCTGACAAAATTGCTGACCTTCAGGATCATGAAAAAATAAATCTGGTGTTTTGAGACCTAATGTTTGGGGTATTTTTTAACGTGGCAATAGGTAATTGATAAATTAGGTAATTGATAAATTAACTGATAAATGCAAATCCATTAATTTACACAATAAATGTTTTTATCATGAACCCATTATGTGCTGTTTTCCACATTTGATGTAGAGGTTTTTATCCAATGAGATTTCTAAATTCGATGCTAAAATAAAAAAATAACATATAAAATTACAAGATCTAACTTATGAGTCAATGTAGACTGAGAGTCCAACAAGAGATGGACTTAAAAAAAAAAGCATTGCCTGCTTAATATTCATGCTTTTTTTCTTTTAGCAAAACCACACCAATTTTCACTGGTAAGGAAGTTAGTTGCCCAACGTTAATTCCATGAATTTTGTTAGAGCTGACCTTACCCTTTTCTTTGAGATAGAAATATCACCATATCAGAGTGCCGTACTGCTTGCCCAGGATATAATTCAAGGATGAGTACGTGGGCTTACTCATCTCATTTCCTGGGAGCATCAGTTCTGGGACTTTTATTGGAAAAGGGAAGCTTGCCGCTTTTTGAATAGCTGAGAGAATGGAATTGCTTGCTGTCACCTTGCTACCAACTTGCTATCACCTTGATACTGATTTAGTGTGGATTCAAAAGAGAAGGATAACACTGAAATGGAAAGAATGAAATTGAGTCCTGATGACAACATTGAGATCCTCAATCCACCTTTCTTGAAGCCTGCCTGATTTGGCCTTGGAATTTTTAGTTTTGTGATCCAACAAATTCCTTGAAGTCTAATAAAGTTGGGTTTCCAAAATTTGCAACCAAAATAGTTCTTGTTAATAACATAGCTTGGCATGAAATTATGTGTTACATGTTATGTTTGACAGAACTAACTTTCCCAAATCACTCTCCTTCCACTCCATTTTTATCCCTCTGATTGGGTTTAGTATATTAATAGGCCATTGAAGCCCTTTACAGATGCATGCAGACCACCTTTCCTACACAGTGTTCCTGTGGCAGCTTCCATTCACTGCAAGTTTGTTTGCATGAAGTTTGACGAGAACTACCATCTTCCTAATGGAAGAATCTATACTCTTTTGACAATATGTATCCAAATTAATAAAAACGTATTTATCTCTGGACTTGTATATAAGAGAGAAATGAATTTTTATTTTTTTTTAAACTAAGATGCAGTTTCACATTCGTCATAACTAATCCTGATTTTTCCTGGAATCTAGTAAATTATTCAATATAATGTATTATTCTACAAGATAGCTTTAATGTAAGAAACAGAAATCTCTCCAAGTATACCTAGCAGATTGAATTAGGCACTTAGAAAATAGTTCAAGGATTAGAAGAGTAAATCTTAGACAACCACAGTGGACTTCTGGTGTTAGGGTCATATTATTGTGGCTGTGACACAGAGAACAGGAAGAAGATATTCCTGCTTCCAGAAGGACTGCTACCATTACAAGTGCTTTAATCACTAGACACAGAAATGTAGAATATACCACCTTGAAAAAATCCCTTGGCCTGTTGAGCTTTATTTGAAGGAAAGTTCTTCCTTATTTCTATCTTCCCCAAATCCTGCAAGTGCAACTCACTAATAGAATCCCAAATGCGTCTGAGTTCTTAGCTATATGGTATTCTGGAAAATGTAATCTTTGACTTCCAACCTCTGTGATAGAAAGATATAATATGGAAGCAGATGGGAGCAGACAAATTTAGTTAAATAATTTTGTATTAGAGTTCTAGGTTGGGGGAATATATATATATATATATATATATATATATATATATTCACACACACACATACACACACACACACACACACACTCACACACATAGACTGAGAGAGACTTATTATAAGGAATTAGCTCACATGATTATTAGCTCCATAATCTTCAGTGTGGGCTAGAAGCCTAGACACTTAGGAGAGTTGGTGGTGTAGACGAACACTGAAGGAAGTCTGCTGAAAATTCTTTCTTGCTCAGGAAGGCTGGTTTTTTGTTCTATTCAGGCCTTCAACTGATTAGATGAGGCCCACTCCCACCTTACGGAGAGGAATCTGCTTTCCCTAAACCTCACTGATTTAAATGTGGATCTTATCCAAACACACTTTCCAGATTGACACATAAAATTAACTGTCATATTCTCTAACTTTAGGCATCAGGAAAAGATGATGGTTCTATTCTTTTCACTGTTGAAGGTACCAATTCAAAATACAGACAAGCCAGACCTGTGCTCCCTAATACAGTAGCCATCAGCTACATGTAGCCGTTGGACAATAAGCATATGGGCAGTATAAATTGAGATGTGGTTTTGAAGACATAAAAATATAAAATATATCATTCATAATTCATATATTGATTATATGTTGGATATGTTGAGTTAGATAAAATTATTAAAATTAATCTCACCTGATTTTTACTTTTTAATGTGGCTACTAAAGTGGCTCACATCATGTCTCTATTGGACAGTGCTAGGTTAGTCTACGGAAACAAGAACAACCAAAGACCCTGCACTTCAGTGGCTTAGTACAAGGACAGTTTACTTTAAGCTCATGTTATGGTAGACCCTAACAACATCGTGATGACTTTTGACAGCAACTATCTCCCATGTGATGGCCACTTCAGTAGTATAGCTTCACCACATCAAAATGGGGTCTTCTTCCTCTCTGAGACGATAACACTGTATCCTCTTACTCTAGCAATTAACTGCTTTACCCCAGAAGTGACATAAATACATTCCTTGAATGAGCAGAACAAGTCATTTGACTAGTTTAACTGCAATGGGTCTGGGCAATATAGGGAAATTCATAAAATACTTGGTAAGCATTATCGTTTTTGTCAAAGTCTTCCCATCTGCATACAAAATACATATTTGTACTACTTTCCTTGCAGATAGAACACAGTCAACCCTTTTCCAAAGGAAGACTACTCAATGTACTATTGGTTATTATATCCAACTCAACTCCAGGATCTCTGGGTGGTAATAGTAGCTCCTACATCAGATTTAAATATGACTCCTCTTAGTCTAGAACCCATATACCAGCAAAACATATTATCCCCCTCACCACCACACTGCCAGTATATACTAGGGGAACAAGGACAAGACAATAGCAATAAACATTCACATTCAGAAAGGGGAAGAATGGAATATACCCAACAATCACTAATCCATAGTAATGCTACTGTGTTAGAAAGAAGTTGCTTAGAGCCCTTCCCTGGAAGTGTGGAATGTTCTTTGGTTAGTTCCTGATTCTGCAATCTGGGAGGAGCTCCCAAGTCCATCATTCATTATGTTATCTGGATCATGCTGTGGCCAGTCTTCCCTTTCTGTTCTTGGCCCCTCTGAAAGGAGTTATGGGGAAAAGACTTCCTTAGGGGCAAGGAATCTTTTGCTTTCCTTCTGGTGAAAGTTTGGTTGTCCAAGTTTGTAATTATAAGGTTGGAATAAACATGGACTATTTCAGTCTATGTTTACAGTTTCATTGGCAGTACGACTTTCTAAAAGTCTTAGTAGGCTTATCTACTTTTGAAGTTTGTTTATTTATTTTGAGAGAGAGAGAGAAAGTGCAAGTCAGGGAGGGGCAGAGAGAGGGGGAAGAGAGAGAATCTCAAGCAGACTCCACATTGTCAGTGCAGGGCCAGATATGGGGCCTGAACCCACAAACCATGAGATCATGACCTGGGCCAAAGTCAGAAGCTTAACCAACTGAGCCAAGGTGCCCCAGCTTCTTGTCTATTTGATTCAAGTCAGTTTCATGGGTCAAGAATCAGGAACACAGTACATTTTGAGACATAGTTTTCAGATCGGCTGTATTTCTTCAATTTCCCAATTATAGATCCCTCTCTTCTGATTTACTATGGACCATTTTGAGATAGTACAGCTTCTGTGGCAAGGCCACACCCTGAATCCAATCTTTTTGTTGATCTAATTCATGTAAATGAAAGACACCATAGCTCCAGTCTAATCTTTGACCTGAAATCATTTAATCAGTAGACAGTTTCACTGAACATTGTTGACTCTCACAATCTTCATTCTTGCTTTTTACTCTTTGAAGGTAATAAGCAGGTGCCTTTTCCAAACCTTCAAGGCTCTCAATTTCTAAATTTTATCTTTTCCCTTTCAATTCTGCCTGCAAACTGATTACTTCTTTCATGAGTTTACTTTTCTTATAACAACTTGTCAATGGCAACCAATAGCAATCAATGCACATTATTGGTGTTCTATTTTCCAGCCTCTTCACATAGATCCACAAATATTTTGAATATTTAATAGTTTTGCCAATTGTTTTGTCACTGTCATAAAACAGATTAATATCCTGCTAAATTCTGGTATAAATTTCCTCAATTCTTGCCACCCCGTGCTAAATCTATACCATAGCAGTACCCTCTTCCTACAGTAACAGAGAGATCCCAAGTCTCAATACTTAAAAACAAAATTGTTTGCTGCTTGTTCATATAGGATTGTTTCCACTCCAGACTCACTGGTCTACTGCCCTCCATGTAGGAACTCAATCACTAAAGCAGAGAGAACAAAACACCAAAAGTTCTTACCCTGTAAATTAAATGTTTGACCCAGATGTGACACAACTAGCTTTGGTCCACACCCCATCAGCCAGGGCCCATTGATCAGAACTAGGCCCCAATCAGTTCCAAGGAAGCTGGGAAACATAGGGGAGCCCATCCATATAACATCTAGAGGATTTATGTCACACCAAAATACCTTTTCACTAGGTGATTCCAATTCTAAGACTGAATCCTAAGGAAATAAGAGAGTTGTGTGCAAAAATGCATAAATAAGGATATTCATTACATGGTTAGTTATAATAGTAAAACAAAATTTAAAAGACCACAAAAAAGTATTAACAATGTAACAGTCCAAAAAAAAAAGTAAAATTCCTTTTTTTATAATATTGTGTATCCAATAAAATGACATTAATAAAGAAGGAAGGAAAAATTGTTCCCCGTGTGTGTTATATGACACTGTTGACAATGATAACAGTAATAATTAATGGATGACACTAAATGAGTGCATACTGTGTTCCAGACAGTGTTCTAAGAACTTTGTAACTATTGGCTCATTTAAGTCTCAAAAAAAAAAAAAAAAAAAAGCCCATTTATATAAGAAGAAATTAAGTCATAGAGGGGAAAACAAACTGAGAAATCATTTACTAAGAGCAGAAATACAAAAAACACGAATGAGAAAAAAAGCCTACTTACTACATGCACTTGGTGGACTAGAAGATAAGGTCACTAGTGTGAAAATTAAGAAGAAAACCTCATTTAGAATGGAGTCAGATGCCAGAAGGGGGGCGTCTCATGCCCTACCAGTCTAGTCTTACCTTGCAAATAGATGTTGCTCTACTACGCGAGGAAGAGGAAGAATGTTTTCTTCTTGTCCAGAAGCAGCCCAGCCAATTCAGTCAATGAGAAGCTACAACACTTTGAGCTCCCAGTTTACTCCAGTGGGCTTTTTGTTTATAAAAACCCCTGTCACCTTCCCTCTTTCCTCTATAAAAGAGCTTCTTCTCCTTTGTCCTCTGGACTTGCCTATGGTTTTGTCATAGCTTGCATGTCCCCAGTTGCAATTCTCGACTATGCCTGAATACAACTTTGTTGTTGTTGTTGTTTTCTGTTAAAATAACTGACAGTTTTATTTTTCAGGCTAACGGTGGAATTGAAGGAAAGTATTAGTTACAGAGTTTCTGAAGTTATGTAAGTTAATTTTATGTGTGTACCTATAGGTGCCTTCAGAGTTCTCTTTTCTCTTATTTTTTTTCCTTTTTATAAAAAATAGAAATCTCCTCCTATACCAAATTAATTTTTTTAATGTTTATTTATTTTTGAGAGAGCGTGAGCAAGGGAAAGGCAGAGGGAGAGGGAGACACAGAATCCAAAGCAGGCTCCAGGCTCTGAGCTATCAGCACAGACCCCAACAGGGGGCCCAAACCCACGAACTGTGAGATCATGACCTGAGCTGAAGTCAGGCGCTTAACTGACTAAGCCACCCAGGCGCCCCATCCCATACCAAATTAATGGATGCATTCTTTATCTTTAATTTTTGTATTATGTTACCAGACATAAATAAATGTCTGAGACATGAAGAAAGAACACTATTAAATCCATTGTTTGTAACCATATTATCTCTGTATTTTTATCCAAACCTAATGACAGTATCTGGTCATCACTACCAAATTATACTAAATTTCCTGTATATTAAATGGAATGGCCAAAAATCTTTGTAGTATTGTTTTTCAAATATTTATGTGAGGGAATATACATGTCAAATCATGATTATTAGATTACTCTTATTCATTGTGGAAAGTGACTCTTCAAGGGTATTTTTAACATAAATTTATTTGACAAATAGGTTTATTTAAAAAAATTTTTTTTACATTTATTTTTGAGAGACAGAGAGACAAGAGCGTGAGCAGGGGGAGCTGCAGAGAGAGGGGGAGAGAGAGAGAGAGAGGGAGAGAGAGAGAGAGAGGGAGAGAGAGAGAGACAGAATCAGAAGCAGACTCCAGGCTCTGAGCTGTCAGCACAGAGCCAGACACGGGGGCTCGAACCCATGAACCTAGAACCCACGAACCATGAGATCATGACCTGAGCCCAAGTCGGACGCTTAACCGACTGAGCCACCCAGGCGCCCCTCGATCAATTTTTTAAATGGGCATATTATATTATGAATTACCAAGGCTCAGGGCATGTGTAGATGTTTTTAAAAAAAAGTATTAACAGACCCATATTCTTAGTGAGTTTAACAGCGAAATAATATTCTGGTTTCAAGTTAAATAAAATAACGCTGATATTGTTTAAAAATAAAGGATGCTTGAAGATCTCATGTAACTGTGAGGAAATGCAGAAGAAATATGGACTGCAGGGTAGGTTTGGCTCAATGGTTTAATAAAGTTATCAAGGACCCTTTCCCTCTCTTTTTTCTGCTTTCAGATGCCAGAATTATTTTAAGGCAAGAGCCCCCTTGTGGTCCTAAGAGAAGTGCTTTACCTCCTACTGCTATTTCCTTCCTCATCTGCTCTGGAGAAGAGAATAAGGGTCACGTAAGAAAGGTCTTTCATAAAACGGAGGAAGTTTCTTTCCCAGAGGCCCTAAGCAGATGTCTTCTCCCACTTGCTGCCCTGAATTAGGTCCCTTGTCTGTTCTGGAATAATTCCTTATGCTAATTGGCTCATCCCTGCACTATTCACCAAAGTAAGAAGGACAGGATTGCTGTGATTGGCTTAGACTCCACAAGCCCCACCCCTGGACCTGAGATTGATTCCTCAAGCTACATGCATGTAACTCAAGATGGGCAGAGGGGAACCCATTTGGTGGAGTCAATTACAATGCCAACAGGAAATAGGAGCCAGTCCAAAAGAGTCTTCAAAACTGACCATCCTCTGATACCTAAAGTCCATGTATCATTGGTAGCCTGTTAAAATGCTATGCTTTATTCACCAGAAGGCAGGTAAAAGAACTTTAGAAACCTGCTTAAGACCTGGAAACCTTACGTTGGGCTTTCCTTGGAAATTAGAATCCATTTCAGAGATATGGGTTCCATAGTACTCTGAATTTAGCTCAATAATAATGCCCTCATATGATGAAAGAGGTGGGTCTGTGTTTCCAGAGTGGGGAGTGAGTTTGAGGAGTCTATACTGGAAATAAAATCCCTTATCTAATAGGAGTCTTGGTGCCATGAAAAGCATAATGAACCCAGACCAAGTGCTGAAGGGGTAAGGAAAGAAACAGACGGGGATGCCAAATATGTCATTTACCAACTTTACATTTTCCCCCTAAGGTTGGCTCACAGCCATGTTTATGGAAAATGAGCAGTAATTGCCACTAACCATGGTTCCCTCTAGTGACATGGTCTCTGGCTTGGATTATCTCTCTTGAGTATTTAATCATTGAAGTAATGGTCACAATCTAATTCATAAACACTCTTTCAAGATGAATTTAATTCCTCTGTAGCCTCCAAACGATAAGACAGAGAAAGGTGGGGCCTGGGGGAAAGGCAGAAGTGATCCCTAAAGTACCCTTCTGCAAAGGAAATGAAATAAATGGCATCCATATGCTTCCAGATTGGTATAGATTTTTCAGTCAGAATGCATACTGGTCTAAGAAGTTAGGTGGGATACCTCTAGATTCTGTTTATCCCCACTCTTAGGAGAGAGTGTTTGGGTTGTGGCTGTACCCTGGAATATTTCCGGCTATTCTGCCTTTTTAAGCACCCTGCCTTGAGGAAGTACGGTGGAGAAAGGTTTCCTTCTGGATGGTAGCCCACGGAAAAGTGGCACCCAGAAGGTTAAGAGCTAGTTAAGGAAACCTCAAAGAATTTTCTGTTATGATAAATGTGGGAGAGTTTGATTTATATGTACAAGAAATGAACATTTTGGGAGCATCACAGAAATTCGCCTCACTGTACAGAAATATGCCCTGAGAATCTGTGTCCAGTGAGTATTCAGAATCATCTTGATGACCACGGGAAGCCTGAGAGCAACGTGATGAATGCTTTGTTCAGGATGCAACCCACCCCATTGCTCTTGGAATTCTTACTCAAAAATTCGTTCCAATCTTTCAAAAAAAAAAAAGACTATAATAATAGCTTATGTATCTACAACGGGGTTAAAAATACCTCAGATCAGTTGTATAAGTTCTGCAGTGTCAAAGAGCCACCTAATCGTGGTGCAAGAGCCACTTAATTGTGGTGCTTCAAAGTAGTGGAAGCCCAGTTCTCATCCCTTCTCCGTGACCCGTGGCGGGCCAGCTTCGCAGCTCCTTGTACATCATCCTCAGTCAGGGACTCGGGGTGCACGAGCCTCCATCTTCCTGTTGCCCAGCTGCCAAAGCAGAAAAAAGTAAACGTGACAGGTGGCGCACTGACTCTTAAAAACTTCAGCCGAGAAATGACACGCATCCCTTCTGCTCGTATTCTATTGGCCAGGACAAGTCACATGATGCATCTGCCTTCAAAGATACAGAAAAATGCATCCCTACTGTATTTCCATAAGGGGAACTGGACGCTCTTAGGGGACAACACTAATGACCATCCTCCTAAGCAAAATAGACCCTGCTTACTACAAATATAAAGGTATCTTGGTTGTTTTGTTTTGTTTTGTTTTGTTTTGTTTTTTTTCCTGGTAAAGAGTCCACTACTAGAAATCTTTACTATACATACCTGGTATTCAGTTTAACTACTTGATTTTTTAACTCATAACATATTAGAAACTACTTGAGACAGAAGTGCTTTACAACATTTATTAGTTCACTCCGGCTGCCATAATACATAATACCACGCAGGAGTGGTTTAAACAATGCAATTTATTTCCTTACAGTTCTAGAGGCTGGAAGTTGAAAATCAAGGTGTCAGCAGGGTGGGTCTCTTCTGAAGCCTGTCTTCTTGGCTTGTAGACGGCTGTCCTCTTCCTATGTCTCACATGGTCTTCTTTTTGTATGTGTCGGTGTCCTAATCTCCTCTCCTTACAGGGATACAACCTGAATCATACTGAATAAAACCTAGCCTAATGACCTCATTTTAATTACCTCTAAAGGCCATATCTCCAAATATAATCACATTCTGAAATACTGGGAATTAGGACCTTAACCTTTCTTCAATATAGGACACACTTCAGCCCATAATACAGCATAATAGAAGTAAAATTAAAAATAAGGAAAAGAGAATAAAAAACTGACCCAGATTTAAGAAAATCAAATAAGTCTGTATTTCATGTGTGTGTGTGTGTGTGTGTGTGTGTGTGTGTGTGTGTGTGTTTGTGTGTAGGGACATATGCCAAAGAAATCTTGAAAAATTCTTTCCTAACAATCAGAATCTAGGCCATAAACAACTCAACAAATTTCTTCAACTGGGGAAAAAAAAGATGACTAGGAAACCATGGTCTATTTCTAAGAGACACTTGCAATAACTAATATTAAAGGGAGCGAATGTATGGCAGACACATTTACTGCTCACTATACATCCATGTGTTTTTCCAATGTATTTTCCAATCAGTTGATCCAAACAATCAATTTTCTATGAGGGATACTTGTTCTCACTGATGAGCTGAGTGAGCAAGGGGGGTATCTAGAAAAAATGTTCCAGACAGAGGAAATACCAAGTTCTGTGGCCTCAAAGAGGAGCTAAGATAAATTTCATATGCTTACTATTGGAAAATTTGAAAACTAAAAATGTCCCAAATGTAACATTTCCAAATTCCTGACAGACATTAGTCTTTGGATTTGGGAATGACAAATTAGAATTTTGGGGAATTTATAGGAATTCTCAAAATCATATTATTTTGTATTTTTCATAACAGACTACATGTTTTTAGTAATAATGAATGACCATAAAAATAAACAGTAAATGTTGTATCTGCAGTAGATATACATTATTTAATGTTTTCTATAAAATAATACATATATATTACTAAATGCATGACTTATTACTGTTATTCACCAATATCTTGTGATAAGATTTTATATTTCAATAATACATACAAATCATTTCAACTTGATATACATAATTCCTAACAAAAAATGCTAATGCAAGGAGAACTAACACAAAAATCAATGCCAAATAAAACAATTTAAAATGCAAAGACAATATAAAATATTTAATATTTATAAATTACCATTATTAAAATGAAATTTTAAAACACGCAAGACATTGATTGCCCTATTCAATAAAATTGATCCTTGTTTTGTGACAAACATTCCAGATGTAGAATAATTTACTTCCTTTTGAATTAATGTTGGTCAGATTTTTAAAAGCGTATTCAAAAATATCTTTACATTGGTACATAGTGCTTAATATGATGAACTCCTTTCAATTTTAGCAATAAAAGCTTTTGTTTGCTTGCCCTGATTTTCATTTGCTGATGGAATTAATATTGCTTTGCATTATTTAACTGATTTTTGAGCAATTTCTTATTTCATGTTGGAGTTTCCCTCAAGAACATTCACATTTTCTTTTCTTGCATTAATTCTGTTAAAGTGTTTACCAGGAACTGTAGCCGATAGCTAATATTCAAACACGGCAGCAAACATTAATAGGCAGTTATTTTAATAACATAACATTCAGATTTCCTATCAAGGTTAATGACACTACACAGAATCATATGTTGAAATTGCTAATCAAAAAACATATTTTGCTTTCTAAATGTGTTATTTCTTAGAACAACTCTCATAGGATTTGTATAAAGTGTAAAATGCACACAAACTTACTCTTACTTCTGTTGGCGAGAATGGCTCACCATCAGCGTGAACACAACTTTCTAACCAGGCACCATCTAAAAGTGATATTTCTCTCCTACTGCCTTATCCCATTTTCTAAAAACATTGACCTCAGTTTTTGAGTGGCGTGTCAGTGTCTCCAGGCTTTGCTTTCAAGTCAGTGTTTTCCTTTGGATCAGTACCATTTCTATCTTTCTAGTTAAGCTTTAATTCCTCTCAGAGGAGAAGTATAATGCCTCTTCTGTTTTCCTGATTTCTCAATAGATATTTCATGAAGTTGAGGATTTGGAAAAACATACGTATTTCCCAATAAAGGTGGGAAAAGAAGTCCCCCATGGCAACACTATCCAAACAAGGGCAGAAAAGTTGTAACTGGATATCTACTCAGCCAATTTTCTCAACAATGAAAGAAAGAGGCGAGTTACCTAACTCGAATGAAAAAAAAATGGTAAGGTTGGCTACATGAAACTTGAATTCGATCTGTGCTTCTCAGAGTGAGGGTCCGTAGACAAGCAACATCAGTATTATGTTGAAACTTGTTAAAAATGCAAATACTTGGGCTTATGTACAGACCTACTGAAGCAAAAACTCAGAAATCTGGGTTTTGAAAGTGCCTCTAGGTGATTCTGAAGTACAAAAATTCTGGGACACCTTCATTAGATTATCTTCATTTTGAATGTCCCTCCAGCGAGGAGCTGTTTTCTCTCTTCATATTTTATTTATTTATTTATTTAAAAAGTTTAAATAAATAAATCCTCCTTCAAAACAGAGGGATGAGAAGTCAGAGGAAGTAATATCTGTTCATTTTTGCATGCTATCTTATGAGAAAATTAAAATGTTTTGGGCTGTTGTCTACTTGCTGGTAGCCTGAACCTTTCATCAGCCGCTTAATAAAGAATTCCTCAAAAACAACAGTCATATACCATAATGGTTTCCGAAATATCACTTTACCATTCATTGCATGTTTTTGGTAACAATACTAAGTTATTAAATAGTTAAATTGAAATGCAACAAACACTTGTTACTTGATTAAGTGCTGTGGGAAGTGTTACACTGTGTACAGACATGAACATAACTACCGACCTTAAAAATGGTTATGGGCTGTTCTAGTAAAAGAGAAATGTAGATTACCAACTATAATACAAAACAGAAAGAAAGAAAATCTATAATAGAGGCATGCATAACACACAGAAAAAAATATGTGTGTATGTGTGAGCATATAAATATTATACTATATATATACATACTATTATATATACACTATATTATATATAATATATATAATTTTATTATTTATAAAAATAATAATTATGATTAAAATATAATTTTATAATCAAATATATAATTTGTATAATTTACATAATTTGATTTATTTATAATTCAATTATAAATAAATAAATTCATATGATTTATATAATTATACATAATTAAAATATAATTAAAAATAATTATATATATATATATATATAGCTCCCCTGAAGGGGATTCGTTTTAGCTGTTTGGAAAATCACATTAATCAAGATCAGCCATTCCTTGGATTGTTAAGAATACATTTCATCTCCTGCACTAAGAGTGTAAGGGTGCTATTTAGTGAAGAGGTCAGATGAATAACTCGGCCTGGATGCTTGCAAGGAAATGGTTGGACCAGGGGGTAGCTTAACCCTTAATTTTATCCATTTTGGTGGTTGCCACAGATTCCCACAACTGACATTGATACTTTTCTTGAAAACAACTGAAAACTGCGTAGCTTGGTTGGCATTCGTCACTGTGAATAGTTGTGGCCCAAGTTGAGGATTAAAGTTACATGGAAAATACAGTTATGATATTGGGTTTTCTATATCAGGACGTGTTACAGAAACCACTACTCTGAAGATGGCAGGAACTTGACAAGCAGGGTCAAATTCAAAGAAATGATGGGGAAAAATATCAATTTTTCTAAAACTGAATGCGCTATGTTATCTCGAGATCACTTTTTTACCGTGGATGCAGCTTGTTGTTTGAAATCTTTAGAGGCCTTCCCTGGGTACATTTGCATGGGAGAGCTGAAACAACTTTGTCCTTCAGATGAATCCATGCCAATATTTTCTGACTTCAATTCTTTTTGATGAATGTGTTGGTCTCTACGCCTGTCGCATTTATGATTGTTTTTGCTGTAATGTCCCCAGCAAAGAGGCAATACCTGCTACTATAGATGCAAACTGCAAAATCAAGACAATACAGCTGCCACCACTACCGACCAACCGATCAAAAAAATGGAGATGGGACGGTTGAAAGAAGACTATCTTACCCTTGGATGTTGCTGCTTTACAATAAAGAAAAATACAACCTCACAGAACTACAATTTAATAAGCTCCTGTTCCTCATTCGCACTCCCATGCATGATTGCATCGATTTCACGTTACGTTCTGTGTGAGATCCATAGGCCTCAATATTTTCAGGTGGGAAAAACACATTTGAGACATATAGTACAGCCATAGATCATTCAAAGATAGAAGCAAACGCCAAGAGGGGTGCCTGGGAGGCTCCGTCAGTTAAAGCGTCTGACTTTGGCTCAGGTCATGATCTCACAGCTAGTGTGTTCGAGCCCCATGTCAGGCTCTGTGCTGACAGCTCAGAGCCTATAACCTGCTTCAGATTCTGTCTCCTTCTCTCTTTCTCTGCATATCGTTTATTCACACACACTCTCTCTCTCTCTCAAACATGAAAAAACAAAAACATTAGAAGTTTCAAAAAAAAGCAGAAGCCAAATTTGTTTCCATTTGCATATTAAGAGTAGTTCTGGATGTCCATCTGGCTTATTTAATCACAGTGTACTAATTATAATCACATCTATTCAACCTGTCAATACATCAAAAATGAAGCTTTAGGCTTCCTCAAGGAACTTTTCTATCTTTTGGTTTTATTGTATCATATTATATAGAATTTCCATGTTCACATATACATATATCACCTTGATTTCCTGGTCTACTTCTGGTCACCAGTTCAAGGTGGTTTAATCCCTTCTCTGTGCAGCCTTCATTGGAGACCATATTCCTTGGTACTGTTACCATCGTTCCCTTCACGTACCTTCTTGACAGCATTTATCAAGGGGAAAAATAAATATTTGTTACTGTAGATCAGAAATTCCCTGAGGCAAAGACTATTTTTAAATAGAGTAATTTTCCTTTTTTTTTTTTTTTGGAGACTTATCTTGTTTATCGTTTTTTTTCCTGTAGATCAGGGGTTCACAAGTAGGGCCTATTGTTTTTGTCCACCCTATGAGCTAAGAATGGTTTTTAAATTTTTATTTATTTATTTTAAAATTTTTTAAATGTTTATTTATTTTTGAGAGACAGAAGGAGACAGAGCATGAGCAAGGGAGGCTCAGAGAGAGAGGGAGACAAGAATCTGAAACAGGCTCCACATCGTCAACGCAGAGCCTGATGCAGGGCTCGAACTCATGGCCCCTGAGATCGTGACCTGAGCCAAAGTCAAGAGTTGGATGCTTCACCGATGGAGCCACCCAGATGCCCCAGGTTTTTAAATTTCTTAATAGTGGAAAAAAAGAATTATTCACGTGAGGTGAAAATTATATGACATTCAAATTTTGGTGTCCATAAATAAACTTTTACTGGAACACAGCCATTCACATTCATTTGCCTTTTATCTGTGCCTGTTTTCTTAGTTGTAATGAGAATAGACGACCTGCAAATTTGAAAGCAATAGCTGTTAACCAGAGGTGGATTTGTTCCTGGGCCCCAGGAGACATTTGACAAAGTCTGGAGACATTTTTGCCTGTGACACCTGGATAAAGTGGACACCACTCAAGTCTTATTGGAAGAGAATAGAAAGCTGCTAAGTATCCTGCAATGAACAATACAATCCTCTTCAACAAACAGTTATCTTGGACAAAGAGTCAGTAGTGCTGAGTTTGAGAAATTTTGACCTTAAATATTTGATACCTGATCCTTGACAGAAAATGTTGGCCAAACCCTGCCCTAGATCCTAATGGAAACTAAAGGGAGCAAAGTTTCCTCTGATAATTAGAAGATATGCAGGCTCAAGTTTAGACACGTCTTTGAAAACACGAGTAATTAAAATTTAGGCGATTTCACTGAATCTTATATTGCTTCAAGAAACTTCTTGATCTGATTAAAACTGTACTTAATAACTAGAAACCCACCTACAAAGTGATATCGTTAAAACTGTGAAAACAGAGACAAAAGCACATACAGAAAAATTAATTGCCTGTTTTGCAACACGTTTGCCAAGCAGCTAGGTGATTGCGTTTGTCTGTTTTCACCTTGGTTGTTGTGATTTAACATACAGCACAAACGAGTCGCTGTGAGTATCCCGAGAATTCTGTGCCTCATAGTTCAATGGTCATCTTAGGATTTTCTTTTTAAAATGTTTAGTGGGTGTGCACTGTGTAAATGTGCAAGCCTGTTCCTTATCCCTTAAGCCAAACGCTGACATTACATGAAAATAAGAAAAAAGAGACCCCACAGCTCTGACTCTTCAGCAGTAAGAGTCAGAGTAATAGGAACCCCAATTGGGGATTTCCTTCCTGGTTTATAAGGATCTCATACCAAGTCGCCTCTTAAAAATCTATACCTACAATATGTGATTAAGCTCATTGTCAAGTGGATTATATTTTCACTTGGCCTTTTAACCCCACTTTTTGAGTTTTAACAAAAGGACAGGAAATACTTCCTTCTGTGGTAGAAGGTAGGAATGGGAGGTATTCTTTCCGCCTTGTCCATTAGATCATACTAATCTCATACTGTTTCTATTTAGAAACCTGACTTTGAGTTAACATATACCTTTCTAACATGCCAAAGATGTTAATTTTTAATTTGAAACACTTGTCTTAATAAGAATGGGTGAGATCATGTTAGCTTTATTGTGATAGCTGAACAGTCCCGTAACAAGTGCCTAATGAAAAGAAACAGTGATATTGCAGCTTTGTCTCCTTTTAGGCAGCAATAATAAGAAGTGGCCCCAGAAAAATTGATAGCAGATCCCACATTTTGTGCAGTGTTCCAGAAATAATCTGGTTTTGACATAATGCAGAGTCGAAGACAATAAAGGAGACTATGGCGAATACAACTAATTGTTTCCAACTCACTGAAAGAGATGATTAAAATGCTGGGTCATGAATCAGAAAGACTTGGGTCTGAATACCCTCTTGGGCCTGTACAAGCTCTGTTACCTTATGAAAGTGTTCAACTGCTCTAAGATGCTGCTTTCTCATTGGTAAAATAAAGATGATAAAGCATGGACCTCAAAAAGTTGTTGGGACAGTTATGGCACGACACGCCCAGCATGTTCGGTGTTCGGTAGCTTTGATTACTTTAACTGAATGTTGTCTGGGGCATCTCTGCCCTCGGGCCAGCTCGTTACACTTGGCACAAATGTCAATCCGTGCCCTGTGATGCTCCAAAATCTTTGCAGGACTTTCTTCCCCAGGTTTCCCTGAACCCCTGAATTCTTGCATTCTCATGGGATATGTCCGTTTTTCTCGGCAATACCTTGACACAAAACTGTTGTGTGTACACACATAAGACTCCCCTCACATAATGCACTTAGTTTGCAAAATTATTCAGAAGATTTTGGAGTTAATGTGGGAGCGCTCAGACACTGAAGCTTCCTGCCATTGGGTGTCACACCCTCAGAGGTGGCATTTTTCTCTTCCTTCTTCTTTTCTCCTTCCCTTCCCATGTTGTCCTGGATACTTCGCCACTTCCTCCCCTCTCCCTTCTTCTTCCCTCCCTCTTCTCCCCTCCCTCCCTTCCTCCTGTGCCCTCTGTTTCTATCTTCTCAATCTCCTTCTCCCTGATCTCTCTGCACTCCACATCCACCCTCAATCCCAGTTTCAAATTCCTCTGTCTCTACTATGCAGAATGGCTTCTCCTTGCTTGAAGCCTGGTCAAATCTGCCCTTTGCCGGGCAGGGCAGGGCAGGGCAGGGGCAGGGGTAGGTTGGGGGGAAATTGTTGCTCATTTTCTAACACAGGAATTCTTTTTTTCCTTACTAATGTGGCTTTCTCCCTAATAGAAATCCAGACAACATTTTAAAACATGAAAACGTGTAATCTTGTTTTATAACGACTTCACTCTCTGTGTTTCACATCTCTTGACTTGACATCTACTATTCTTTTTGTGTGATGTTGAGGGAGTATCCATCTCTGAAGGTTCCATGTGGCACCCTGTCTCCTCCACCTGTGAGGGCCCCCAGTGCTTTGCCAGCACTTTTCCTATGACCTTTAGTTCCTCATGCCGTCTCTTGTTATCTGTGAATATTCCATTTTCTATCACTTTTTAAAGGACTGGAACTAGGCCTGGTTCATCTTATTTTCTTATACAGCGTGACAGACTAAGACAGTGTATGATACTTAAGTGCTATTGTTTTTTAAGTAAGTAGGATCATCTTTAAACATAAATATGACTGAGAACAGCAATCCATATGAAAAAGAGCATGGATTTAGGCTGTGACTTATTTTTTCTGTGGTCTTGGTTGTATGCATCAGTCAGAGTTCAGACAAGGGAGCAAAGCCACAGTGAGCATTACGGAAGTGAGGGAATTATTATAGGAATCAGACTTCAAACAATGTGGGAAGAGTGGAGGAAGTGAAAGTCTGGAAGGGGAGGTCAGAGATGAGGGAAAGAAGCACTAAGCAGTCTTTCAGAAGTCCTGGCACAGGTGGACAAGCCAGAGTTTTCCAGGAAATCTGAGAAGCTAGGCACATCTGGCTATTTGTACAGGACCACAGATGGGAAGCCGTGGCGGGATCTATGGAAGCTGCTGTGTTTGCGTAGCTTCTGCTTCTGTGGCATGTAGCCAAGTGTCTGGTTGTGGGCCAGGGGTTGCCTTCGGTCAGCTAGAGAACAAGTTGCCTCTGGCCACCACTGGGTCTAATCACAGCCATCTTCTAAGAGAAATGACTGTTGCTTGAATTTGTCTTCTGAACCTCATGTACGTACCACTTTTGGCCAACTTTCACCTGGAGCCATCCAGGAAATAAGATTCCGGGGAGCATCGTTTCCTGCCTGATCCAAGCTGATCTAGCACAATCCAATAGTTAATGCTACTCAGTTTCTCTGAGCTCCAGTTTCCTTATCAGAAGAATGCAAACCCTAATTTGTGAGGTTGTTGTAGGAATAAGAAACGTATGGACACAGCCTAATATTTATAGCAGGTCTTCAAATATTGGCCTCAAGTAATGATTATTAAATATGATGCATCCTTGTGACTGCTTCTAGAGTACTGCCTTCTTCTTTGTTCTGAGATGTGAGGAACATGTGGAGGGGAGACAATTAAATGAAGAAGAAGAAGAAGAAGAAGAAGAAGAAGAGGAGGAAGAAGAGGGAGACGAACACAGAACCAAAAAGGCCAAAAAGACTTTTATGAGCTGAGGGGTACTTGCAGATTATAGTGCTGGTACCTAAATTAAGGGCTATTAGAAACTGATCATTCTCCATATATTCCACTTAGAACTTCACGCGTCATAATTGCTTCACTTATACACTCTATTATACACACTCACATTTTCTTAGGAACAAGAAGGGGATATGCAATCAATTTGGGAACTTTCTTACTCCAGAGCTCTTAGCATATTTTAGTCAGGATGTGCCTTAATCTTTGACTCATGGTCCAGTGTCTTTTTGCGCAAGTTATGAATTTGACACACAGTTATCGCTACAGATAAATCTGAGGTCCGATTTAAGTGGGCATGCATTTTAAGTGAGGAGAAGGATGGATGAGAGGAGGGTGAACTTTCAACAATTGTATCTGAAGTCCAAAGTGAATTGAACTCAGGTCATATGGGCCACCAAACTTTCATTCTTTATCACAGTGTTTTCCAGAAGAAGACCCAGCCAAAAATAAATCCTTCAGTTTTATTCATGTCTAGGAAAGGACATTCAAAGAGAAGGGTCTTTGGTTTTCTTTATGTTCTCCCCTAAAAAAAAATTTTTTTTCCTATTTCTCTTATGCATTTCATACTATCATTGTCTTCTAAAATTACTTTATAACATCTCCCAGACTATGAGTGAGCCTCTAAAATAAGACTTTCCCCTAGGACCAGCCAGTGGATTAGATGTATACAAAAGTGAATCTTTTCTATATTCTTGGACAGAAGTGGAGAAACTTTTTCACATATCAGTGTGGTTTTTAATACCCCTGCTTTGTATATGTCTGAATTCATAAGGTCCCTCTAGAAAACTTCTGCCTTCTATTTGAATTCTTCTTATGTCTGCCATTTCCCTTCTGTGCTCAAATTCTTTGTCTCTGTTAGTGGAACATGGGTCTGCAAACTTGTTTATTTGCAGAACACAAGCCAAATTGTAAATATTTTAGGCTTTGTGTACTAAGAGGCCAAAACATGGGTATTACATAGTTACTTAGATAACCATTTAAAATGTAATCTTTTAAAAAATGTTAAAACCGTTCTTAGATCATGGCCATAAAACTACTATTTAAAACAAACAAACAAACAAACAAACAAGCAACTTTAGCAGACCATAGTTCGTTGACCTCTGGTCAAACTTGTCTATAGTTTGACACAGGTTTTGATGTCTTAAGTTGGTCTTTGTTTTGGCTTTTCTCCAAACTTTCATCCTACAATTTATTTTCAGTCATATGCTGACCACTACAGGACCTCACTCTACTTTTTGGGGGGATACTAAGGAAAGACCCCTTCAACACCAACAAATCCTCATGCATGATAAATTATTTTTTCTTAAGCTTGTGACTTCAAAGATTGCCTTTTTTAGGAAAATAAAACTAAAAGGGTAGATTCCTAATGACATGGTATCTTAGATTTTCAAATAAATTCCCAAAGTGTTCTAACAGGATATAAGTATTATAAAAGAAAACACAAATCTGCCTTCACCCAAAATACCTTAATAATTAATGAAAACTTGTTTTCTAAATTTGATGTCACAGATGACTTCTCTTTGTTGTCCTAGACCTCGTGCATTTTTCCCTCTGGCATTGATTCATTCAATGAATATTTATTTTCCATCTACACTGTGTCAGAAATTCTATGAGGCATTGTCAAATCAGAAATAACAGGCACAGTCCCTACTTTCAAGGGGCAAGAAGTTGAAGGGAGGAGAAAAACAAGAGAGTTGACAGATTTAATGCAGGGTGGTAGGTGCCATGACAGTAATGGGTCCAGTAATGGACCAGAGTGGCACTAAACTGGGAAAAATTAAGTCAGGAAGGGCTTCCCACAGAATTTTATGTCTGATCTGAGTCTTAAACTGTAAGCATTTAGCACGATGCAGAAAAAGAAAAATGTAGAAAGGCACAGAAGCCTTAGAGACCCAGCCTGCATAGGGGCTGTGCATAATTTAATAAAGCTAGACTGTGGTGGGTGAGATGTGTAGTGTGTGGAACCATGCCTGGCACAAAATTGATGCTTGATCAAGAACTGTTGGCAGATTGAGTGCCAGGAGATGAGCCTGAAGAGGTAGACAGGGCAAAGATAATCTACGGCAAGCTAAGAAAGTTGAATTTTATCCAAATGGCACGGCAGAACTTTATAAATGATCTGACTTGATGATATTGGGTCTCAGAAAATTTACTCTGGCAGCACTGTGGGAATGGACCAGAATGGAGCAAGCCTTGAGCCAGAGAGAACAGTTAAGAAGCTGTTGTATTCCACTAGAAAGGAAGTGTAGAGTAGCTGAACCATGGAGGTCACAGTGGGGATGGACAAGAGGGTTACAACTGGAGAGTCTTTCAGATCATCAATATATCCCTTTGTTATTCTGTTGAGCAAACATAAAAACAATAAAACCCTGAAGTATTTATGTAGTACTATACGGTTTGAAAAATATTTTCACAGAGAGATTGAATCAATCAGTCTATACCACAGTCTTTGTGGACTAGACCAGAGAATTATAATGAAAGAGAAAATAATGAATACAGCACGCATACTGACACACACAATCTTAGGCCAGGTTTTGTTCGCGATAACTCTAATTCCTACTGATCACCTAATTAATCCCAGAGAGATCTAAGGCTTGAAAATGCAAATATTACACTTTTCGTTACAAGGTTAATTTGTATTTACCATCCACAGTTTGGCAAATGATTTTCTGTTTTCACCATGAATATGTATGGCTTGCTTTCAGCAACCAGAAACACTTTGTTTTTTTATATTCTACTTCATGTTCTGCCTGCAGCAGGATTGACTTGGGGAGCAGCCTGCTAATTAAGACTGGGTAAATTATAAATAGCAAATTTAGAGGCAATTGGTTGACTGAGAAAATATATACTGTATACAACGTGGGTCTCAGCATACATTTCCAAGCATTCATTTTACTTTTAATACTTAAAGGCCATGGGACTTTTCAGTCTACCTTACCATAGTTATAGGATTGTTTCCACTGAAATTAAGGTTATCATTTAATGGGTACTTAAGAACCAAAGGCACTGAATTAGAAATTCATTCCCTGACAAAGCAGAATTAAATATTCTTCCTTTGTTTTTCCTCCTCTTAAAATGTTTTCTAAAGAATCTTATTCTATTCAGAGAAATTGAGAAATTGAGATAGATATATCACAGTATAGCTGCAAGTCTCACATAGTTATTTCATCTAATGCCTTAATTTTACAAGGGAAAAACTGAAGCTCAGGGGGTTACATCATGTGCCCAAGATCTCTCAGCAACTTAGTAAGAAGCGACCAAAGACTTCTAACTGAAAGTTCAGGGCTTTCTCCCTGCACACCTCATAGAAGCATTTTTACCTCCTACTACTTCCCAGAAAGGCCACTGCTATAAATGGATTTATTTAGTTTGAATTTGAGTTTACTTTAAAAATTCAAATGTTCCAGAGGACCGGCAGTGAAGTCTGTAGGGATTATCAGTTTGTATACCTTCTAGTGTAAATAAACCTATCATGTCCATTTCCCTGAGTGTGGATTTCAATTAGAAAAGAATAGTTAGTACGAAATAACTCGTAGGGGAATTATTCTCTTCTTTCCATGGAAGAGAGGAGAGATCTGGAAAATTACACCAAACTTCACACTGAATTGAAGTGGCCTTATTTAGGTATCTATATTAGAAGGTATTTCTTAAACTTAACTTTTATTTTTTTATTTCTTATTAAGTTTAACTTTTAGTTGCAAACAGAGTTTGAAAATTGATGCCTAATTTTGTCAGCAAATGTGTCATCTTCTCCATTCATTCATAGGCTTACTATGCTTACAAAGCTCCTCCTGGACATTCATTCACATGGCTTCCTTGTTGACCTCCTTCAGGCTGCGTATGGGCCTTTCTCCATGAAGTTTTCCCAGATCAAAACCCACCCTTGCCCTGTTTGTTTTTCTCAAGAGAAACTTGCACAATATAATCTTATGAGCTAGAAATGTGAGCCCCATGAGGACAGGAGTTTTTGTTCATTGGTGTTCTCTCCAGTGGCTGTAGCGATGCCCAGCACATGCTAGGTGCCCAGTAAGCTTTTACTAAAAGAATGAGAAAATTGATTGAGAACATATTTCCACTACTAAGAAAATGGAGGAGATAGATATATTAGCTTATTTTATGATGGGAAATTAACAAGGATTAATACTATGAACAGCAGCATAGTCTAGCTGTTGGGGTTCAAACTGAGACGAAGCTATCAAGGTTCTCCCCAAAATGTGGGGTATGTGCTAAATATGACTTATCTGCCTCATGTGGTCATTTGGAATAATAACAAGTTTTATATTTGAAGTCCAATCAATGAAGAACTAGTGTAAAATACAAATATGATTTTTAACTAATAATGTTTAGTTGAACTTTTTAGTGAATGGTCATGGAAATTAATTTGATTTTTTGTGAATCCATTTCTTTTGAGCAAAATTATATAGTCTTCTACCACCTGTAAAGAGAAAGATATAAGGTATCTGTTATTAAGGGACTGAGATTTCAGTAGTGAACAGAGAAAGCTATTGCAAAAAAAAAAAAAAAAAAATTCAAGAACCAAAACCAGAATATCAAAATAGCAAAATTTGGCCTCCTTCCTGAGTGCTCTGGATAGTCATTCATTCCAGTGTTTGATTTGTTTGGGCCTCTCTTACATGTTACACGTTATTGTTGGAATAATATTTGCGGCAATAGCAAAGGTCTACTAATACCTCAATGTATACCTTAGCACAGCTTAGTTTAGAGACAAGCCCATGAAAAAGTTGACAGGAAAATCAGATAACATGCATTTAAGCAAATTGCAAGGAAAACAAATAGTGTCATCTGTGTGGTATACTCCACCTAATCTCTCCAACACTGATTATGAAAATTGAATGCAAGTAAAAACAGATGACCCATGGTTGCCTGGGAAATAAGCAGAGAGCTCTCTTCTAGGGAATGAAGAATGAATCTCAGTCCCCTCTTTCTTTCTATTTATCTATCAATGTACACTCATGCACAAGTTTACATCTATATGAATGTATGTATGTTATTTATTCATATATGTATATGTATATATATATATCGTCTCATGTGAATTTTTAAAAAATAATCTTTTCTTTTCTACTCTCTCTTTTTTTTTTCTTTCTAAAGGATTAATGACACAGAAGAAAGCAAGCTTACACTTTGAGGATCTGGAACTAAATCAAACAAATACCAAAAGAAGATCAAGAATTGCTCTGTTTGTTTTGTTTTGTATCCAAACTAAAATTTAAAATTTATGAGTATTTATGCAGTTCAGTTGCTCTGTCAACTGCATATAAATCAATGCCACTTCATTCAGCTTTCAAACATTATAACTTTTGTGGTAGTTAAAGATCACTGGGGGGGGGGGGATGTGGAAATAGGTTTTAAATAAAAATATGTATGAGGTTTTATGGCCTTGCTAGCTTATTAGTTTTATAATTTCAATTTTAAGAACACAGTTTATTAAAAACCAGTTTTAAATTTCAAAAAAGGAGATTTTTTTGAAAGGGGCAAAGGGTTATTATTCATTAATAAAAACACAATTTATATTGGATATTTAATGGTTAAGAACTTTGACAATGAATATCACCACAGAATTTAAAAATATAAGTAGATGAAAACAGATCCAATTGTAGTATGAAGCATCATCATTAGCCTATGATTGATAAAAAATACAAATAATTCAGTTAATAAACTTGAAAAATAGATGTGCATTAATTGGGTATCCCTCAAGAGAAGTGCATATTTTCTTAAGTGCCAATTTTTATAAAGTACCAAATTTTATAAAAATTAATCCTATATTTGGCTAAAGGTTGCAAAAGGTTAAAATTTTACAGTCTGGGGCATTTGGGTGGCTCAGTCGGTTAAGTGACTCTTGATTTCTGCTCAGGTCACATGATCTCATGGTCATGAGATCAAGCCCTGCATCAGGCTCTGTGCTGATTGTGGAGCCTGCTTGGGATTCTCTCTCTCTCTCTCTCTCTCTCTCTCTCCCTCTCTGCCCTCTCTGAAATATGTAATAGATTGCCTCTGCTCATGCTCTCTCTTTCTCTCTCTCTCTCTCTCAAAATAAATAAATAAACATTAAAGAAATTCATAGGCCACATTTTTGATAATACAGTAACTCTGGAAATTAGGTACAAAAGTTAAAAAAAAAAAGTCCTTTGGAATTGAATCGATATCACATCCTACACAACTATTTATTTAAAGAGGAAATAAAAATATAATAACATTTTAAAAATTTGATATTTGAGCACATATTATTATTATTATCTTTTTCATATTTTTCACTCCAATGAGGAAAATGATACATGCTACATTATTCATTAACACAGAAATTTAAGGTGCTTTTGTCCCCAGTGTCCTTAGCAGTCATGTGCTATTTTCACTCTGGGGATAAAGAAAACTAAATGGTTACAGTCTCTAGCCTCAAAGAACTTCCTTTTCCTCCAGAGTGATATAGATTAGAAACAAACAAATCTGTAATAGGTTGAAGTGTATAAAATCACTCTTTTTGTAGACCAAAATGGTTAAATATGGACAATTTCATATGGTTCTACCTGACTCATACAGTATTGGGTAGATACTGTATGGGTAGGAAACAGGTAAGTACAGTTAAAGCTATTGGTGCTAAAACAGATGTATTTATATGGGGTATGATGAGAACATGAAAATTTGTCTTGTGAGGGGCACCTGGGTGGCTCAGTCAGTTGGGCGTCCGACTTGGCTCAGGTCATGATCTCGTGGCTCATGGGTTCGAGCCCCATGTCGGGCTCTGTGCTGACACCTCAGGGTCTGGACCCTGCTTCAGATTCTCGCTCTACCCCTCCCCTGCTTGCACTCCGTCTCTCTCTCTCTCTTCTTCAAAAATAAATAAACATTAAAAAATAAATTTAAAAAATTTGTCTTGTGCATCATTAATATTGCACTGAGTATGATACACAGAAAAAGACTTTGTTCCCACTTGGCTAATAACAGTACTGAAATTAACAATTTTTAGTTCATTGCTCTACATTATTCTGCATATTTGCATAATTATACAGATATACATACCATGTGTGGAGAAATGTTTTTCTTTTTCTCTTTTCTTTTTTAGAATAAATTTGAACATACTAAAGATATTTGTTCTCAAAATTATTTTTCTCACTAAAAATATTTAAGGGGTTCTTTCTTTACCACATAAACAATTTAATAATTCCTATAAATAGATGTTTAATATTATAGAATATGGATGTAATATTCTTACTGATATGTTTTATTGCATTTTTATTTATTTTTATAAGAACAATTCCTCAAAAATGGGTTTGTTGAGGGTAAGAAGCAATTTTATTGGAGAAGAGGTCCAGGGATCTCTCTATTCAGTGCATGTACTCTTAGTTAATTGTTTTCTTTTTGATACACTTGTCCTTAATTATGTTTGGGCATCTATTCCAAAGTCTTTTAAAAAAATCCTTTCCAGTGAATAACTCCCTCAGCTTTTGCCAGAAGATGGTAAGGGCTGACTTCTCACTGCCCAAATGAGGAATAAGATCTGGAACGGAGTGTGTCTAGAACTTTTTAAAAATGGAATTTCTGTAACACTTTATAGTTTTTAGTCCTAACTTCACTCCACTGCAGAAGTACCAGGTAATAACAATTTATGAGTCTTTTGCGTATGTTTCAGTAAGTTCGGTTGCTTACCAGTTTTCTCAAGTGCCGATTTGGAGTTCAACTTTCTCCATCATCTAAATCATACACCTTGCATCCTGGAAAGATTGGCGGACGTTGTCTCTATTCTCTGAATTTACAGATGTCTTTTTAAAAATTGTTTTTGTCTTCATGGGGTCTGGAGGGGGCAGCAAAGCTAACTGAGAAGAATTTTAATCTGTTATTCTGACTGGAAGTCTCTAAATTCCTCCTGTTATCACGCTTGGGCCTTTTCAATTTGAATAGATTATAACCTTGAACATTTTAATCAAAGCAATGATGGGTATGAAAACAACCTATTCCTTTTGGAAAGTGTTCTTTTGTTATTCTCAATGCAAGGATTTTAATATCATACAAAGTGGGCGAGGTCTTAGAGATCAGTGTCTGTAATTTCTTCATGTTACATATGAAGAAATAGAAGCCTACAGAATGTAAATGTCTTCCCAGATTTATATGGATAATAATTAACAGACATTTAATCCTGTTCCAGTTTTCATGTATTCATTTTCTCCACTCACAGTACAACCTAGATTTCCACTGTCCCCGTCTTTTCTACCATACTACAAGAGGACTTGAACATAATGTACATATTTGTGTGTTTATCTATTTATTAACTGTGTCTTCCTCGCAAATAAAATACAAGTTGCATGAAGTCAGTAACTACTTTTTTGTGTTGCCTTTTTCATTTATTCCAGTACCAAACAGAGTTATGTTCAGCCCTGAATAGTAACAGGACTCAATATATATTTTATTTTTATTATTTTTTTCAATATATATTTTTAATAAAGTATTGAATACAATAGTATAACCACTTTTTGGCTGGAATGCCAATTTTACTCTACTTACCCACACCAAGTATGGGGTTCTTCTTCTGTCTAAAGACCTACCTAGTGCTCCCATTGCCAACTCTACTGAACATAAAACATAGCACAGCGTTGATCCAATATTGCTTTTATCACAGCTGCTATTGATAAAGGACGTTTGTAATTCTTTCAGTAACTAAAAACATTTAATGATTTCAATAATAATTATTAAAAATGTGCTTTTGTAAAACAGAATAGTTAATGTAATTTACAGTTTTCTTGATAATCCAGAGTTATCATCATAAACATACAAATTATACCATATTATTACTTCTCACATTTCCACCTTCACTGAAACCCAAAAAGAAAAAGAAACATACCTTCCACTTTATCATGTTTTTAAGTAAGTAAAAACCTTTTTTATCATTAAAAAAAAACATATTTTCATTTTACAGTCTAAATTGATTTGGCAGAATTTAAGTTAAGTATTAAGTGACTTAGTATTTTTAAATATCAATATTTTAACATTCAAATACATATTATAAGGTTATATAAAATGTCTTTGCATTTTGTGTGTCTTCTAGAAATGCTTTAATCAGTTACCAGACTGCATGTTCTAGTAAAGAGAATGTGTGGAGAAAAACCAAGAATATCCATGCTATATTTATTAAAATTGAAATGAATTTCCATTTATGCATCAAGGACTTCCATTTATCATTTTAGTTGACAGATGAAAGAACACACAAAAAAAGCTTAAATGACTTACTAAGGAGAAAAATAAAACCATTTTTTTTCTTATGGTGGACTTTTTTGCTTCTTGGAATTTTTAAACATTTTTAGCTAAGTGTTCTCTATGCTCTTAAGGGTGGAGAACACTGGAAACACAGATCTTAACAGGATTTTTCCGAGTCTTCACAGATCACTTTTAGCATTCATGAAATTACTGAAAGTCCACAATTCCATACATCAGATTCATGGAGGCACAAACTACTAAAATATTTAGTTCTTGAAAAAAAAAAGAAGATAAATGAGCAGTCAGATCAGATGTAGGGCTTGAAATGAAAGGAAATGCTCCAATAAGGCGACTTTGGAGAATCAGCAGGAGGGAAGGGATAGAAGGAGAAGGAAGGAAATGAGAAGCGGACCTTTATTACATGCTCTGTTATAATGCCAGCAATCATTAGTCAATTTTCCCAGTCTGTGGCCTCATGAGAAAACTGAGTCCGTGAGATCTTTTGTTCACATTTAGGAGATCTTGATTTCAAAACCTGGCTGTGTGCTCCTGAAAGTTTTCTGCAGATTTCCTGCTACATTCAACTGTCAGTAGTTGTTGTGTTCTAGAGCATTCCAATCCTGGGTATGTGCTGAGCTAGCTGCTTTAGAAGCCCGGAATACAGGGTTCAGCACGGACTCCAGAATCAAATCATGGGATCTGTCCAGTTGTGTGGCCTTGAGAAAATTACTTACCTTTTCTCTGCCTCAGGAAAGACGAGACTAGAAGAATGTATCTACTTAAAAGCGTCATTATACAGATTAGACTTGTTACTCTATGTAAAGCACTCAGAAACGTGCCTGGCAGGCAGAGAGGGCATTGTGTATCTCTTCACTATTATGATTTCTTAACATATCTAATATTCAGGTGATCCCTTTATGCTAATCTACATTAATGTCCTTTTATTCTGTTTTCTAGCAAATGAAAGGTTTTCAAAGTTTCCTGAGAAACCTAGAGCTTTCTTGCTTCTAATCCTTTGCTTGTGGAATTTTTTTCTACCCGAATTAACTTCCTGTTCAGTTTCTACCTTGCTAAATTGGCCCTGGCCCAAATGTCACTTCTTTAAAAAGCTTGTCCTTTTTCACAAATTGAGTGTCTCCCTTTCAATTGAATCCACTGTAATATTTCCATGTGTCATTTATCATACTTTGTCTTGAAAAATCTTTGTGGCATAAGGGAGGTTTCTTAAACTGTAATTTGTGGGTCTTGAGTGTCGGCAGAGGTATTCTCAATTTTTATGAGAATTTATGAATTTTGTATTTTCCTTTGCATGATGATCTTAAAACTGGTATAAGCATATCTGAGTCCCTCGAATGACATCTTTGTAATTGAGTATTGACATGCATTTTTACTGTCCATGTTTGCCTTTGTGTTTATAATCACTATTCTAAGAGGTGAAGGACAGAAAACTTCAGCTGGCGCAGTAAGTCACATTTCATAAGATTTCAAACAGGAAAAAGTCATGGGTGAAAGTGAGTCTTTGCACTTCATGGGGTCATGAAGGAACTCTAGCTCCTCTGTGCCATATTCGTATGGTAAGTTGATGTTCGGAAGGCATTTTTCATTTTTTATATACCAATTATCCACTTCATTGGCAATAAGCGGAGTAGTAAATATGCAAAGAATATAAGTGTTTTCTCTTTTCATGCTATAGCTTGAGGTATACTATTACCCTGATTGGCTCATCAAAATAAAGAACAATTTCTTGTTAATAAGAAAATTAAAAGAAGTGACAATAAGGGTGACTCAAATGATGACTCCACAAATTCCAATTCAAAAGAATCCATTTGAGAGCAAGTGATACACAAAACAGGCAAGTATCATTCTATCCTTAAATACTATGTCAGCAAATTAGTTTCAACAATTAGCATAATATACATCATAAAAGTAAACTCTAACATTAATGTTGTCATTTTTAACTATTTTATTGATTTTGCACTTTAATTTTTAAACTTATTCTTTCATTCAACAATTATTTATTGTCTTGCTATGTACAAATCAATCAAGTTATTAGAAATACAGAGTGAATTGACAAGAATCTTTATCTTTGTACAGCATTTTATTGTAATAAAAGAGGAGATAGTCACCAATATAAATATGCAAAATATACAGTATGTGAGGTTCATTAGTGATGAGGAGGGTAAAGGAACTAGGAAAGGGGACAGAAGAGGGTTGAGGACACTTGCGGTTTTAAGTCACAGGATGGAGAAAAGTCTCACGGAGTAGGTGAAATTCCACAGAAGATTGATCTGAAGGAAGTGTGGGATGCCAGGGAACAGCACTTCTGGCAGAGGGAAATAGAAGGTACTAATGGCCTGAGGCAAGAGCAAGCCTGTGTAGTTGACAAGAGCTATCCAGTCCATTGTTTAGAGAGATCTAGATAATGGACAGAATAAATGAGACAATATTTGAGGTAAAAACAGGAATCAAATTATGTAGGGCCTTGTAAATCATAGGAAGGATTTTGGCTTTTGTTTGGAGTCGAATGGGAACCATGGGACACACTGTAGCACAGAAATGTCATGATCTGATTTATGGTTAGCCAGGATTTCTCTGATTGCTGTGTTGAGAATGAACTGAAAGGTGTCAAGGACAAAAACAAAGAGATAAGTTGGTAACCTACTTCAGGTGAGAGCTAATAGTGACCTGAACCAGGATGAGTGCAGTGGGGGTTATAAGAAAAGCTTGCCTTCTGGGTATATTTTCAAGATTAACTTGTAGGACTTGCTGACGGGCTGCATGTAGGGAATAAAAGAGTAGTTAAGGATGACATCAATATTTTTTACTTGAAATATTGGAAGAACGTATATTGGAATAACGTATGTTATTAAATGAAATAGAGAAGATTCCAGAAAGAGCAGGTTTGGGAATATAGTAGAATATCAGATCAATTTTGCATGTGGTGAGTTTAAAAAGACTTGTTAATATCCAATGGAGCTATATTTCAGTTTAGGATTTGCACAAAATTGTAAGTCTGAAAGTCATACCTTTTGTATTTAATAATAAGTAACACTGTCAAGATCATAATTTTTAATCACCAATGGATGTGTACCAGATTTTTTTCCTTTTAAATGGGACTAAACCATCATTTGATTACAAGAAACATGATTGGAGGGATTAAGAACTCAAAGCACTTTGAGGTCAGATAAGCCAAGATTTCAGTTCTGATTTGATCATTTTCTAGATATGTGACTTTACTTGACTAATTTCTTTGGGTTTCTATTATGCGTTTCTAAAAATAGACATAGTAATATCTAAATAAGAAGGTTATGAGAATTAAATGAGATAATACCCATAAATACATAACTCAGTGTCTTCTATGGCACTTAACTGATGCCCAAAAGATATGCTACTCTTCCCCAAAATTATCTTGATAAGTTGTTAGAAAATGGAAGAATCTGATCTGGAGACTCAACAGGGCTGATTCAGTCAATAATGTGAACAGTGAGAGCACAGGTAAGGACCAGTCATTCTACAGCATATATATATTTGAGAGTGAAGGGCTAGGGATTTCATGCTTCAAACAGCAAGAGTCAAAGCCAAATATTCAGACCTGATGTGGAGGCCAAAGGAAAGCCTTATTAGGTAAGGAAAAGCAAATTTTGCATACAGGAAAACTTCTCAGTCTCAGTAAAGATGAGGGAAACCAAACATATGACAGGTAACAGGTAGGAAAACATTAGATGTCAACATTTAGCGAATGCCTCTTTAAGAAGCATTGTAATAGGTAATTATGAAATCTTTACAAGACAAGACATAAATTGCTCAAAGTCACAGAAATGAAATTCAAACCCATGTCTTCTCTGTTTAGTAACATTTCCCATAACTTCACGGGTTTGATTTGTTCTTAAGGAATTTCAACAAATTATATGTACAAATCTTAAACAAACATACACACTTATACATTATATATCCACATACATACACATGTGTACATACATACATAAAGCAGTCGATGTGTTTTACACACAATGCATGTGTGAGGCTTGGGGAAATCAAGGTAGGTTACACAGTTAACAAAGGACAGAGCTGATATTCGAACCCAAGCAGTCTGACTTCAGAGCTTTAACTTTAACCATATGATTTTGCCAAGGCACAATGTTTGACAATTGATTTAATGCAAACTATGTTTTAGACTCAATTACTGTTGACCAGGAGCATATTATAATCAGAAAGCTGCATTTAGGAACTGCTTTAAAGTTTGACAGATTCATCATTTGAAGTCCACAAGACTAATTGCTCCTGCTTATTGTATATTTACTATTGCCAAATATCCTATTAGTTTCTTTATATACATTACCTCAAATTCTTAAGTGATAAATCTGAGCAATAGGAGTTATTACCCCATTTTACAGATAAGGAAACTAAAGTGTGAGTGGAGGAAATGGAAAGCAAACCCATATACATCTTATTTCAAAACCAGAGCTGTAGTGACTCAGCAGAGAAAATAAAAACTAACTTGAGTAAGGCAGCGTTGCAGAGAAGATGAACCACTAGGCTGAACTGTAGTGTTTTTTGAAGTTGGGATTGAAATCAAGATCGTTGTGTGAAAATTTCATTCATTTGACAACACCTGAAAATAAACATTTCCTCTATTTTTAGTTAAAAAAAAAGTGGTTGGTGTTACTTTTAAAATATCCCAGCTCAGGGGCGCCTGGGTGGCGCAGTCGGTTAAGCGTCCGACTTCAGCCAGGTCACGATCTCGCGGTCCGTGAGTTCGAGCCCCGCGTCAGGCTCTGGGCTGATGGCTCGGAGCCTGGAGCCTGTTTCCGATTCTGTGTCTCCCTCTCTCTCTGCCCCTCCCCCGTTCATGCTCTGTCTCTCTCTGTCCCAAAAATAAATAAAAAATGTTAAAATATCCCAGCTCAGGACAAGCTTGAAAGTACAGAGACAGAGTCAGGAGGTTTAGTAAAGGATTTGAAGGCAGAATCTTAGCATCTTTTCAGAGCAAAATGAGACTGCCTCAAGATCTGTGAAGGAGAACATTCCTGCCCATCTCTGAGCTGTTCATTTTCAGGGAGGGAACAGGGTCTCTGACTGCTAACAGACAAGGACTAGGCAGTCCTGTGGTGAGATCAGGGAGCAAGTTGCCTTCATTTACTATTCCTCTCAGGAGCTAGCCTACAGAGTGAGCACTAAAAAGTCATATGGATTTCAATCAGTGTCCCACTCCCCATAGTCACATAATTAGCTCTCCACATCAATGAAATCCTCAATTCACTTTTGATGGGTTGGTCTCTATCCTGCTGTGGTTTCTCAGCAGTCCATCAAATTAAAAATGTCAGCATGTTCTTTGGAGGATGGTAGACAATAAAGTCAGCCCAATCCAAAGAAAAATAAAGTAGCTGAACTTTCCATTAATGAAGTAGTACAGTTTCACTGAAGACTTTCATCGGCACAAAAGCCCAGAGAATCACCAGACTGGAATATAACTAAAGTTCTCTCAACCTGGAATTTTGTCTTATTTGTGGGAGTGAGAGGTAATCTGAGAGTTGTCAGTCATTATCATAACCTCAAAAGCATAGGAATGTACCACTCAGAAACACCCTCATCTTCCAAATATGTAATTCAATATTCATAAGCATTAAATATATATGTGTGTATATATATATATATATATATATATATATATATATATAATGTAATATATATGTAATGTCATATATTGATAATGAAAAGTGGAAGGAAGAAATGAGACCATCTGGGGATGTTGGAATGGAAAGGATGTTATGATGGTGTTTCTTTGGATTTTCTTTTTTGCTTCATATAACCCAGACTAGGTGCTAGAAGAGCAAGCAACCAGAAACACCAATGAGTACAGGTAAAAAAAAATGTTCCCAAGAGAAACAGGAAAGAAGCAACACAGAAAGGCAGACAAATTTTAGACAATAGCTGCTCTGCGCCAGCTAGAACTCACAGAGAAAACTGTGGTTTCACCACACTCATGAGCAAAAGATGAATGGAGAATCTAAGAATCTAGATTCCCACCATTGTCAGCTTGCAACCAGGCAGCCCAAACCTCCTGTAGGGATGGTGTCAGAGAGTGGGCAGCTAGCATATTTACCTTCACTGGGGTGTGCCAAGGATGCTCCCATGATGTTTGGGGAGACCATGTAGGAAGCCTGCTGGGCTTTTACCTCTCATTGAGCAGTAATGTTGTGCCCCTCTCCATCCTTGTGAATTGGTTATCAGGAGGACTAGTGGAGAGTTAGAACTTTCACTACCAACCAACAGTAGTAGGAAGGCCACTCTCTGGTCATATCGGTGTGGGCTACCAAATGAGTAGTCACGAGGCTCCCTGTATTCTCCCATATAGGGTATTGCCACAGAGACCTAGTGGAGAGTCACATTCCACTGGCCCAGAAGTAATGAGCAGCCCTCCCCACTACATTTCAATGACAGTTTCAAAGGCATCTTTGAATTCCATCTGCAGCTAGCAGTTAAGAGACAGTCCATTCCCCATGGGATGAGGGAGGCCTGTTAAACAAAACATCTAAATAATATCTAGGAAGAACTCTAAATTAACAAGAAAAGACAATCAACAGATGCCAACAGTAAAAAGACACAGATAGTAGAGCTATCTGACAATGAGTTTTAAAGTAGCCATTATGAAAATGTTTCAGCGAGCAATTATGGGCATGCTTGAAATAAATGAAAAAAAAAAAAAAGGAAGTCTCAGTAAAGAAATAAGAGAGAAGAAGAACCAAATGGAATCGTAACCAAATTTTAGCTATCAAGATATAAAAGCCAAAGTTAAAAAGAAATGCAATAGATAGCTTCAACATCAAGATGGAGAGAACAGAGGAATAAATCATTGAAGGTGACACTAGAATAAAAGAATTATCTAATCTGAACAACAGAAAAAAAATAGACTTGAAAACGAAACAAAATGAAAAAGGGTCTCGGCACATGTAAAACTATGTAAGAAGATTTAACATTTGTGTCATCAAAGTCCCAGAAGGAGAGGAGAAAGAGGGGAGCTGAATGTATTTGAAAAAAATAATAGATGAAAATTCCCCAAATTGGGCAAAAATTACAGCTTGTGGATTCATGAAACTGGAATTCAATGACAGGATGATAACTGGGCAGTCTCCACATACTTAGAAACTAGCAGCACAGTTCTACGCGATCCATGGATCAATGAAGAAGTCTGAAGGGAAATAAAAATACATATTGAACTGAATGAAAATGAAAAAACAATGTAATGGGATATGTGAAAACAGTTAAAATAGTACTGGGAGGGAAATGTAAAGCATTAAATGCACACATTAGAAAAGGGGAAAAGTTTCAAACCAGTAATCTAATCTCTGATCTCAAGTTCTAAGAAAAAGGGGAACAAAATAAACCCAAAGCATGCAAAAGAAAAAAAAAAGAACACACTAAAGAGCAGAAATCAGTGACATTAAACATAAAAAAAAATAGAAAGAAAATCATGGAAACAAAAACCTTGTTCTTTGAAAAGGTTAATGACATTGAAAAACCTCTAGCAAGACAGACAAACAAGGAAGAGTAGGCAAAAATGAACAGTATCAGAAATAAAGCAGGGGATATAACCACAGACCCTGCAGATACCAAAAGATTAAAAAAATACTACAAACAACTTTATACATAAAAATGTGATAGATGAAATAGACCAATTCCTTGAAAAATACAAACTATCACAACTCATCCAATATGAAATACATGAATAACTCTTTATGAAGAGAATTGAATTTGAAGCTAAAAAGCTCCTGTAAAAGAGATCCAGTGACCAAGTGGTTTCACTGTTGAATTCTAGCAAATGTTTAAAGAAGAATTTGACTGAAAAAAGAGGAGAGAACACTTCCAATACATTGTATAAATTAGTAGTACCCTGATACTAAGCATAGACAACCAGGAAAAAAAATATTAAAAAAAGAACTACTGACCAATCTGAATGTGAATAAATATGAATATATTCATGAATATATACACAAAATCCTTAAAGTTTAGTAAATAGAATTAATTAATATATAAAAACATATAAAAATATATATACACAATAACTAAATGTATTAGAGAAACGCATGGCTTCTTCAATATTGAAAAATCAATCAATGTAAAATCAATATAAAGCCAATGAAAAACCAATCCATCATATTAATAGGCTAAATGGTCATATCATTTGGTGCTGAAAAGCACCTGACAAACTGCAACACCTTATTATGATAAAGGTCTCAGAAAAATGAGAATAGAGGGAAACTTCAACTTGATAAATTTCCAAATTCTTACAGCTAACATGATACTCTATGTGAAAGACTGAATACATCCATCTAGGATGCTTCCTTTCTAAGATGAGAAACAAAGCAAGGAATCCATTCTCAATGCTTTTATTTAACATAGTGCTAGAAGTTCTCACAAATTCACCAAGGATAGAAAAGAAAATTAAAAAGAATAAAAATTCAGTTTGAAAGATATAAATCTCTATTTGTAGAGGATATGATCATATCCATAAAAAATCTTATAGAATCTATCAAAAAACTCATAGAACTCATAAGTAAGTTTAGCAAGGTCACTGAATGTAAGATAAATACACAAAATCAATGATGTTGCTATATATCAATATATGATTGATATGTGTATATATCGAACAGTTAACATGGAAAAATATGAAATGAACACCATTTACAATTACTTTAAAAATTATTTACTAGCTGTAAATATAACAATATATTTGTAGATCCTATATGCTAAAAACTACAAAACACTGTTAAAAAATCAAAGATCTATAAAAAAATGGAGAGACAGTTGCATTATTTACAGATTAGGAGACCTATAGAGTAAGGGTGTTAATTTTCTCCAATGTGATACAGGTCTAATGCAATTTGTATCAAAATCATAGCAAGATTTGTTTAGACAGAGATAAAAGATATTCTACAATTTATATCTAAAGGCAAGGAATTGAAATGGCTAAATAGGTTTGAAAAAGAATAATAAAGTGGGAGGAATCATTCTATGCACTTCCAAGATTTATTACATAGCTAAAATAACCAAAATTGTGTCGTATTGGCAAAAGATCAGACACATAGATCAATGGAACAGAATAGAAGACCCAGACACAGATCCACACAGATATGCCCTACAGACTTTTGCTAAAGATACAGAATAAATTTTACAGAGGAAAGATTGTATTTTCATAAAATGGTACTGAAACATCTTTAGGCAAAAAATGAATCTTGCATAAAGTCTCACATTTTCTACAAAATTCACTCAAAATGAATCACAGACTTACACAGTTAAATGTAAAATTATAATACATTTAGCAAAACAGATGAAAATCTTTAATATCTAGGTCTTGGCAAGGAATTCTCAGATTTAGTACCAAAAACATCTAAAGAAAGAAGAATTGATACAGTGGACTTCTTCAGAATTAGGGGCTGAAACAGCCTGTTAAGTGGATAAAAAGACAAGCTACAGACTTGAAGAAAATATTTGTAACTTGCATACCTAATAAAGGAAGAGTATCTAAAATATATAAGAACTCTCAGAATTCTACTGTAAAAAAAAAAAAAAAACCAAAGAATCAAATTAGCAAATGGGAAAAGGGCATGAAAACATGTTACACGAAGAGGATATACAAATGTCAAATAAACCCATGAAAGGATATTAATCATTATTCAGAAAATTCAAATTCAAATTTCAATGAGATATCAGCACACGCATATCAAAATGGGTAGAAGTAAACAAACAAGCAAAAAAAACAGTGCCAATCCCAAGTGCTGGAGAGTATGTGGGAAACTGGATGAATCTTACATGGTAGGTGGGAATGAGAAATGGTACAGTGACTCTGAAAACAATGCAGCAGTTTCTTAAAAATCTAAATCTGCAATTACCACTCTACTCAGCGATTGCCCTTCTAGGCACTTATCCTAGAGGAATGAACTTATGTTTGTGCAAAAACCTGCATGTGAATATTTATGTCATCTTTATTTGTAAAAGCTCAAAACTAACAACAACCAGACTTTCTTCAATGGGTGAATGGTTAAATAAGCAATGGTACATCATGGTCACGCTCAGCAACCAAAAGAAATGGTCTATTGATATACAAAACAATATAGATGAAGACTAGAAAATTATGCTCAGTGAAAATAGCCAATCTTCCAAAGCTTACATAGTTTATAATTCCATTTGTGTAACATTCTTGAAATGCCAAAATTATAGATATTCAATACACATTAGTGTTTATCAGGTGTTAAGGAGTGGTTGGTGATGCGAAAATAAAAATGATTGTGGCTACGAAAGCACGACAGGAGTGATCATTGCAGTGAAAGAAATGTTCTGTATCTTGACTCTATTAATGCCAACATCCTGGTTGTGATACTGCACTATTGTTTCGTAAGATGTCACCATTGAAGAAAACTGGGTAAAGGGTACCTGGGATCTCTCTGTATTACTTTGCACAACAGCATATGATACATTTCCAGTTTAAAAAGTCCATACTACCATAGTTGGCACAATAGGTACTCAACACACATTTAGTTAATAAACCGTTGTGTCTTATTGATTCTGCTCCGGATTTATTGTAAGGAAGATGATCCTACTGTTCCTCTCTGGTAGCCTTGCCAGTGTCTTACAGGGTTTTCCTAATCACTTTGCATTTCTTTGTTTGACATGCAAATATTTCAATGTACAATCTGTCCTCTACCATCTATGAAAATACTTTAAAATGAAAATATTGGATAATCTTCCATGGTTAAATCTTAAAGACCTCAAATGCGGGCACATGAAACAGGTTACTTATTGGAAGTGCTTAGCACTGAAAGAGCAAAACCATGTTAAGGTGTGCTCAAGACTTCATACAGTGTTCTGCATATAGCGGGGATTAGATACTTATTTTTTTAATGAATTTACTAAGAAATAGCACATTGTAAGTTTTCCATAAATGATAAGTAGTGGTAGTAGTAATAATTTCAGTAGTAGCAATAGTGCTGTAATTGTAGAGTGTTACTATTACTAGAATAAAAAAAAACAGATGACCTCAAAACTCAAAAACATACTAGGTTACCATTATTCAAGCTGGTGACTGTACCCATCTTTCTGCCATGTTTTTCTGTTTATGGTTTTTGAATTACCAGCGTTAGCATGGTCTCTGCTCTGCTCTGCTCAGGAGTCAAGCCTACTATTCAACTATTTGCCTCCAAACCATACCTGATCCAAAGGTTTTAGGAAAATAAAAAGTAAGTTTTCACTCCAAAAATGTTCAGTCTCTGCCCTAAGATAATAAATCCCTATGTTCTTCCTGATAAGAATGCATTTGAAAATTAGTAGCTGCGAGTATCAGATGCATCACAGGTGAGTGTTTGACCCTAAGCTTTGCTAGGTTTTTATCTATTACATTTCCAAATGCTTCATGACATGTTTTAAATTATTGTATAGGCGTCACGAAATAGCAGCTTCAAATTACTGAGCGGTGAATAGTTCCCACTTATTACCATGATTCTAAGCATTTTCTCCTACATTCCCTGGTGAGCCTGGAAGAACTGCATTCTGATTCACAGGTCACAGGACCTGTGTTAATAATCTAATAGAGATTCTGTTTAAGTGAAGTATTATCTTCTCTGTCAGTTATTGAGGAAAAGGAGGCAACCTTAAAGACAATTCCTATAATATTCTCTTTTTTAAAGTTTATTTATTTATTTTAAGAGAGGAAGAGCACAAGTGGGGGGAGGGGCAGAGAGAGAGAGGAGAGAGAGAGAGAACCTCAAACAGGCTCCATGTTGCCAGCACTGAGCCCCGATGTGCGCTCAATTCACAAAGCAGTGAGATCATGACCTGAGGCGAAACCAAGAGTCAGACGCTTAACCTACTGAGCCACCCAAGCGTCCCACTTGCTGTAAAATTCTTAAGGGCAGATGATGCACTTTTTCCAGGGAGAACTTGATTAGGTTTTGTTAGATGGTAAAGAGTGCTTTTGCTTCTTTATAGCTTTCTTTTACAGATTCCGTGGAATTGGGGAAAATATTTAATACACAGTGATTAATGCTTGCAAATATTTGTGCTTCCATGGTTTATATTTTTGCTTTCTAATGTGGAATATTGTAGTTCCAATGCCCTCTTATTTGTCTTATGATTTAATAGTTCCAACTGAAGAAATGCCCATGTTTAACTTAACATATTAAAAACCAGAATAAACAGTATCTGTAACCAGAAATTACTACAAAAATTAGGAGTTTGAAGAGAGGCTTAGATATTATTTATCTACCACTCTTACTTTGCAAATTAATGTGACCTGAAATTCTGTTTATTTAAGCACCGAATTCTAATCCAGATTTTGCTCTATTTCAATATTCTAAATCCTTCCTCTTGAGGAGAATGCTTCTTGGATACTGCCATCCGGCTACTATTTCAACATTCCTCCTTTTGGTTTTCCTGCTTCATCTACTAACTCAAGTTTATCCCAACAACAAATCGTGGCCCAAATTGCCCTTATTTCTTTAACACCATACATTTCCTTTTTCTATCAAATCTGTGTGGATTTTATGCATGTCAAAATTGTAATCCTGATCCTAAAAACTACTGACATTTATTTATTTCTTCATTTAATTTGTATTTATAATATATGTGCATTTCTAGTTTCATGAGTTAGAGCAAATGTGTAAGAAATACATTCCCTGCTATTGAGAAAGACTTAATAAATCACAGTACGTTCACTTGAAGGGATTCCAGACAGCCATTCAAAACAATACTTTAAAACAACAGTCCCTAAACTATGGCCCACTGGTCAGATATGGCCTGTTACTTATTTTTATAAATAAGCTTTTATTGGAACACAGCTATTTCCACTTGTTTATGCATTATCTAAGGTTACTTTTGTGCCACAATGGCAGAATTCAGTAGTTGCACAGAGACCATATGGCCCACAAAGCTTGAAATATTTACTTTCTTTTTTTTTAAAGTTAATTTAGTTTTGAGAGAGAGAGAGCATGAGTCAGGTGGGGGCAGAGAGAAAGGAGACAGAGTCCCAAGCAGGCTTCATGCTGTCAGCACAGAGCCCAATGTAGGGCCTGAACTCACTAACCACGAGAGAGAACCTGAGCAGAAGTCAAGAGTTGGATACTTAACCCATGAGTCACCCATGCTCCCCTGAAATATTTGCTTTATGAGACTTTACAGAAAAATTTTCTTCCTCCTATGTTAGAAGAATCTTTAGTGCCATTTATTTAATAATTTTTCAAACACATAAGATAGGTATAATAGAAAAATATCCAATATATAGTGTTAGGACAACACGTAGGTTGCAAAATGACCAAATTTTTTTGTCAATGGGATTTATATGTACAAAAAAATCTGATAAGATATATGCCAAAATGCTAAAAGTTTGAATATTTGGTGCAAGTATAGGAAATATTTTCTTACCTGCTATATCAGAGGATTTTTCTTTTGTTTTAATTATACATTAAATCTCTTAAGAAAGTATTTGTGGTGGGTAACAAAAACTCTGATGATCAATGCTTAAAAACATGAGAAAAGTGGGCATATGGGTGGCTCAGTCGGTTAAGTGTCCAACTTCAGCTCAGGTCATAGTCTTGTGGTTCACGAGTTTGAGTCCCACATCAGGCTCTGTTCTGACAGCTCAGAGCTGAAGGCCTGCTTCAGATTCTGTGTCCCTCTCTCTCTGTCCCTCCCCCACTTGCACTCTGTCTCTCTCTCTCAAAAATAAATAAATCTTTAAAAAGGAGAAAGCTTTGAAAAAAACATGGGAAAACTGGTTGTTCACTTAACAAAGAGTTTATTCATAATTCAAAAATCTTATCAAGGCTGAAGTATGCTCCATATTTTTATAATTAATTTTAGGGCAGAATAAATATTCAGGTGAAATGAAAAAAAAAATACCACCTTAAAGAATGGTTGAAGAGCACATACATACAGGATCCCAAACAGTTACAATTGTGTGTGAACATGGGTTCTTGAGTCACAATGACTCATACGACTCATCTTCATTTTTATATTTGTAGTACATATTTGGGAGATTTATTTACTTTTCTGTGCTCACACCTATTGCACATCTATAAAATGAGATGAGTAAAAGAATACCTTACAGAATTGTTTTGTCTGTTGAACATGTTAATACCACTAAAGGGCTTAAAATGGTACCCAACATATAATAACTACTCAATAAATGTTAAACATTGTAAGTATTAAGATTACATGTTGTGAAAAAAATGAGTCAGCTAGCTTGAAAGCCTGGCCATAAGGAAATGTATAATGTGAAACTATGAACTAAAGTCATGTCTACATAGAAGTCTCATTCTTTGGTTTTGATGGTGGCTTGGGTAGGTGAGTCAACCATTCCTCAGAAAGAAGAGAGGTTTTCAGGTTTCTGACTTCATGGTATTCACTGTTTCTTTTGCCTGGGTTCCTTTTCACTTCAACGGTGCCCCACCTAATTCCTACCAATTCTTTACTCGTCAGAGAGTGTTGATCTAGTCTCTTCTTCACTTCTCCCCACCTCCCTGGTGGGCAAGCATAATAAAGTACTGTCTACAGACTGTGTGGCTTAAACAACAGAAATTTACTTTCTCACAGAAAGCCCAGAACTCTAACTAAAATCAGGTGTTGACAGGTTTGGTTTCTTGAGTCTTCTCTCTTTGGCTTGTAGAGCCCTTTGTCTCTGTTCTCCCTCTTTACATGATCTTTTCTCTCTGCGTGTCTGTGTCCTAATCTCTTCTTCTTATAAGGACAACAGTTAGATTGGATTAGGATCCATTCTAATTACTTCATTTGAACCACTCTAGCCCTCTCTCTAAATACAGTCACATTTTGGGGGTTAGGACTTCATAGGTGGAGACACAATTCAACTCCTATTACTTGCTGTTGTTGTCTGTCATAGCATTTTATCCTTTTGTACATAACACTTATCATAATATGGAAATATGTTAGTACTTTTTCCGCTTATTTGTTAAACGTCTGCCTCTATATGAATGGTTATTTTGTCTATTGCTATAGCCCTAACACAATACCTGGCACCAAGTAGCCGATCAAGAAACAGATGTCAAATACATGAATGAAGAATAAATGAAAGTACTTCTATGAATGTACTTCTACTTCTCTCTCTCTTTCTCTCTTTTTTTTTTTGGAATTACTTACACTAGCTTCTGAAGGTAAAGAAACTTCTTTACCATAGGGTATATAATGTATTTTAAAAGCAGATAAGTGAGAGATAGTCAAGGCATACAGGAAACTTTGGATTATTATTGTTAGTTCTTTTGAGTATTAGGCCATGTGGAATAATTATTATTTTATAAATTAAAAAATGGTCAATACAGGCACTTTAATATTGCTAACTTATTTAGACAAAGGTCTTCTCTCAGGTCATTTTGAAATAAAAATTTCCTTCTGTTTGGATCCAAAAGTTTCGATTGCTTACCTTTCAGACATAGGATCTTTGGGTTGGTTACCGCCTTGTACTTTGGCTAAAGAATTTCTACGCTAAACTTTGCCTTTATTGAACAATTAGTCCTTGGGCTTAGGTCTCTTGTGCAGGCCCTGGTTTGAGGATTTATCCACTGACAGCTCCCTGCAGTAACTCAAGTTCAATTACTCATCCTTTCTTCCCAGAGGCTATACTGTGTTCTAGTATATATGAGGACTCAAGAGCATCCTTCTCCACCACCATTAAGTCAGTCTTCATGACTGGACACATACACTCCACTCTTTTGCTTCAAGGTAAATTTTTTCCACACCCACCCTGAATTACCTCTCACTTCCCACCATATTAGGTTACTCTTCATTTTTTTTAAAAAAATATCTTGTTCCCTACTTTCTTCCTTTCCTACTTTTCTCCTTACCTCTCTTCTTTCCTTCTTTCCTTCCTTCCTTGCTTGTTTCCTTCTTCATAATACCATCATTGCCATGTGTTCTGTGAATATAATGATAAATACTACAAAGTACTGGGCTTAAAGGAGTTACACTGTTGACACTGACATGTCAACAGTCACACTATATAGTGTAAACACTGTAATAGAGTTCTGCACAGGGTGACATAGGAGTATGTCAAAGGTGCATTGAGCCAACCTTGGGATAGTGGCAAGGGGTCAGGAAATTTCCCTAAGGCCATGACCACTAAACTGAATGACCAATTTTAATCTTATTTATGATCCATATTATCTCTTACATTAAGAAATTCCCTACGTTATTCTTTACATGTGGAATGCTATTTTTATCCCTCTTTATGTACTTAATGCTGGTCCATCAGATCTCAAATCAGGCATTATTGCTTCTTCATGGAGGATTTCCCTGTCCAGATCAAATCTACATAGTAAAAGAATACATAATTGTGTGTATGTCTTGTATGTGTTGTGGCTCTTAGCACAGCCTAATGTTACATTTGGTTGTCTGATTAACTCATTAATATCCATATTTCCAACCAAACTGTGAGGTGTCATGAAGTTAGAGATATGGCTACTCGATTGCCTGGAATAATAATTTTCATATCACAGACCCTCAGTAATCTTTGTTGAGTGAGTCAATAAATTTAGATATAAAAGAAGGAATAGTTGAGAGTGGCAGTGGTGGGCAGTGAGTTGAATAGGGTTGTGAGTTGAATAGGACATTTCAACAAGAAGAAGCTGCTTCAGGGAGGGCCCGAAGGAAAATGACACTGTTTGCCAGCAAATTCTTGAAACAAAGAGGTTATCGAGGTAAGTGGGGCCCAATAGAAAATATGTTTTTCATACATTTTCCTGTGGTCTTATGAAAGCTTGTTTCAAGTTTTTTCACTGGGGAGATGGATGATGAGATTTGTATTGTTGTAAACATCAGTCTGGTTGCAGAGTGGAAAATGCTTGGCAGGCAGTAGTATACATGAGCTGGCAAAGTCCTTTTGATAACTGCTGCCAAAGTTCAAGTGAAAGAGATATGGCTTCAGCTAGGAAGAGATATACTACCTCAGCGAAAGAAGTGATAGGAATTAGTGGTTGGTTGAACATGATGGAGGTTAAGATGGAAGGAGAAGAAAAGAACCATCCTAGGGTGTTAATATGATCTCCAGAGGGATGGTGGTGCAATGTAGTAGGACAGAAAATTCAGGGAGATGAGCAGGTATGGAAAGGAACTGAGTTCAGTCTTATGCATGCAAAGTTGGCTTGTGGACCATCCAAGGGAAGTTGCCTAGCAGACAATTGGAGGTATATATTTGGAGTTAAGGAGAGAGATAGAAACTTTATGTCATAGGAGGTATTCTCTCTGAGAAATAATCTAAGGCAAGGATTTGTATGTAAATGATTTCTTAATGAAGTGGGGGAAGTAAGACAGGGAACGGGAAGAAATGCAGGAGAGTTATTTCAGATGAAGTACCAAGCTCTGCCTAGGTCTTCTGCAGAGTTCTTTACAGAATGAATTACAATTCAGAATTCATTCCAGTAGAGGCAAAAGATCTGTTTTCATACTCAGGAGTGCAGAGAGAAGAGACAGTAAAATTCCTTAGTACTTCTGGTTCTCCAGATGGATGAAGCAAATCCAGTGACCAAGGTCAATTTTCTAAAAGTCACAGCATGAGCTATTAATACCAAAGCACACACATGCTAGAGATTGGGTGCCCAGAGGGATCTGGGGGATCTAGATTGGGCACTATCCACAGTAGTTCCATTACTGTGTAGTTATACATTTTGGGGTCAAGAAACATGATAATTAAAATCGTAAGAAAGGACAAGACTTCTCAAAGAGAGCATCTAGTGTGAGAAGAGAAGAAGACTTAGGAAGAGGAGATATAGCGGAGTCAATGCAGACTGAGAAGGATTGCCAGTAAGAAAGGAAGAAACGCAGGAAACTGGTTCAAAAAAATCCAAAAGAAGGTAGCATGCATTCTTATAGTTTTAGGAATCTGATGTTCACTAGTAAAATTCTCTTCCTATTTTCTCCAAAGTACTCTAAACATTTAGAAACACTAGAAAACTGGGTGCCTGGCTCTGATAATCTCAGGGCTTCCAATATGGTTTTAAAAATGGGGTTTCCTAAAGACCCTCAGTAAGAGTAAGTAGAGTGAAATGGCAATGGTCCTGAGGGGAGGAACAGAGAGAGAGGGAGACACAGAATCTGAAGCAGGCTCCAGGCTCCAAGCTGTCAACAGAGACCCGGCCATGGGGCTGGAACCCACGAACCGTGAGATCATGACTTGAGCCAAAGTTGGACGCTTAACTGACTGAGCCACCCAGGTGCCCTTCCGGTTTTCTCTTTTTAAATGTTTATTTATTTTTGAGAGAAAGAGGCAGAGAGAAAGGGAGACATAGAATCTTAAGAAGGCTCTGTGCAGTCACCACAGAGCCCAACATGGGACTCAAACTGATGAACTGTGAGATCATGACCTGAGCTGAAATCGAGTCAGACACTCAAGCGACTGAACCACCTGGGTGCCCTGCCTGGGTTCCAGTTTTAGCTCCACAGTCAGGTAGTTTTTAAATTAAACAATTGGCCAGTACTCTGTGTACCTCTTTCTCAGCAGTGGTACAGAAAGAACAAGCCACACTAAAAAATTGCATGTGTGGGCACAGAGAAGGTACATTCACCAAAAAAATGTTTCAGAGGACCTAAAATCTCTAGCTGGGCTGATTAGTTAGGGTCTTTTCCTATACATAAGTGGTCTATAAAAACTGAGACGTAGTTGTTTTATCAAATACACAAATTACAACATAAAGTTACAAGACACAAAAAGAAAGATAGAAAGATGGCCCAAACAAAGGAACAAAATAAAACTGCAGAAACCAATGCCAAAGAAAAGGAGGCATATGAATTACCTGGCAAAGAATTCAAAAGTCATAAAGAAAGTCTACTAGCACAAGAAAATAATGAATGAACAAATTGAGAATATCAACAGAGAAATAAGAAAAAAATAAAAATAGCCTAATAGAATTTGGAGCTGGAAAATAAAGTAGTTAAACTGAAAAAGTAACTAGATGGGTATAACAACAGACATGACGAAGCAGAAGGAGTCAACTTGAAGACAAGTTGCCTGAAATTATCCAAACAGTGGAACAAAAAGAAAAAAGAATGAAAAAGAGTGCAGAAAGCTTAAGAAACTATTTGGACATCATCAGGGGAGCAATATAGCCATTATGAAATTCTTAGAAAAAAAGAGGGAGACACGGGCAGAAAGTTTATTTAAAGAAGTAATAGGTTCTCAAAACTGGAGAAAAAATGGCCTTTCAGATTCAAGAAGCCCAAAGGACTCCATGCTTAGATGTATTAAAATCAAATTGTTAAAACTCAAAGATAAAGAGAGAATTTTGAAGACTCCTCATGTACAAAAGATCCCCCATAAAACTATCAATGTATTTCTCAGCAGAAACCATGAAGGAAAAAAGGAATGGAAATGTTATATTCCAAGTGTTGAAGGAAAAATATCGCCACTCAAAATGCTATATCTGGTAAAACTATCTTTCAAAAATGAAATACTTGTCCAGATAAACAAAGCCTGAGGGAATTCGTCACCACTAGACCTGCCTTACAAGAAATGCTACAGAAACTTTTAAACATGGAAATGAAAGGATGCTAAAAAACAGCGTGCAAACATATGAAAGTACAAAGCTCACTAGTAAAAGAAAATATATAAGCAAATAAAGAATGTGGTAACACTGTAATGGTAGTGCAAAGGAAACTTTTAATTCTGTTATGGAAATTAAAAGGCAAAAGAGTAAAAAATAGTGATAATTATAAAAATATGTTAATGGATACATGATATATAAAAAGATGTAATTTATGACATCAATAACATAAAATGTATGTGGGGAAGAAGTAAATGTGTAGAATTTTGGTATGTAATTGAACTTAAGTTCCATTAGCTTAAAATGGAAAACTTAACTCTGATACCAAAGCCAGAAAAAGACACAGCAAGAAAAGTATGGACCAATGTTGCTGATGTAAATTGACACAAAAATATTCAACAAAATGCTAGCAGGCCTAATTCAACAGCACATCACCATGATAAAGTGGGATGTATTGCTGGAATGTAAGGATGGTTCAACATAGGAAAATCAATCAATGTATTATACTGCATTAACAGAAAGAATAACAAAATTCACATACCAACAAATGCAGAAAAAGCATTTTATAAAATTCAACACCCTTTCATAATAAAAATACCTAACCAGCTAGAAATAGAAGAAACATGCTCCAGCATAATAAAGGCCACATATAAAAGGCCCACAGCTAACATCATACTCAATGGTGAATTGAAAGCATTTCCTATAAAATCAGGAATAAGGCACCTATGCTCACTCTCAGCTCTTCTATTCAATACAGTACCAGAAGTCTTAGCCAGGGAACCTAGGCAAGACAAGAGGAAAAAAGACATATAAGTTAGAAAGGAAGAAGTAAAATTATCTTTGTTCACAAATGACATAGTCTTCTATGCACAAACATCCAAATATTGCACACAAACACAGACATACACATAGACACACACACACAAGTCAGCAAAATTGAAGGACACAGAATCAACATGCAAAAGTCAGTTGCATTTTTACATATTAAAAACTATGAATTCAAAAAGGAACTTAAGAAAACAGTCCCATTTATAATAGCATCATAAAGAATAAATTTAACCAAAAAGACCAAAGACTTGTACACTAAAGACTTAAAAATATTGTTAAAAGAAATTACAGAAGACATAAGTAAATGAAAAGATAGCCTATGTTCATGAATTGGAAGACTTAATAATGTTAAAACATATATGCCACCCAAAGCAATCTATAGATTCAATGAGATCCCTATCAAAATCCCAATGACATTTTTTTGGAGAAATAGAAAAAAAAATCCTAAAATTCATATGGAATCATAAAGGACCTTGAAAGGCCAAAACAATCTTGTGAAAGAAGAAAAAAGCTAGGGATCTCTAAATACCTTATTTCAAAATATATTACAATACTACAGTACTCAAAAGAGTATGGCACTGGAATAAAGAGAGACATATAAACCAATGAAACAGAATAGAGTGCCCAGGAATAATTTTATGCACATGTGTTCAACTGGTTTTTGCCATGGCTAAACAATGGGGAAAGGAAAGTCTTTCCAAAAAATGATGTTGGGAAAACTGGATTTCCACATGCAAAAGAATGACATTGGACTCTTATACCCAAATACTGGTGACAGAAGGACATATAAAATTCTTATAACATTGTTCTGGCAACGATTTCTTGAATAGACATCAGAGCACAGACAGCAAAAGCAAAAATAGACATGTAAGACTGTATCAGACTAAGACCACAGGAAAGGAAACAATCAACTGAGTGAAGAGGCAACCAGCAGAACTGGAGAAAATATTTATATATCTGTTAAGAGATTAATACAAAATATATATACATAAGGAACGTCTATAACTCAATAGAGAAAAAACAAACAAAATAAAACAAAAAACCACCCAAACCCCTAAATAACCTAATTAAAAATTAGGCAAAGGACTTGAATAACCTTTTTTTTAAAGTAAACACACAAATGATATGAAAAGATACTCAAAATCACCAATCATCAAGGAAATGTAAATAAAAACCACAATGAACTATCAATTCATGTCTGTTAGGATGGCCATTATTTAAAAAAAATAATAATTACAAGTGTTGAGAAAGGTGTAGAGAAATTGGAACCCTAGTGTACTTGAAAAAATGGTGCAATTTAACTTTTAGAAAAAATAAAAATAAAACTGTCGTATAATCCAGCCAAATCACTTCTGAGTATTAATCCAAAAAAATTGAAATCAGGATCTTGAGGAGATTTTGTACTGCCAAGTTTATTATAGCATTATTCATAATAGCCAGGACGTGGAAATAACCTACAGGTGTATAAATGGTTGAATGAGTAAATAAAATATAGTACATACTTAAAATTGAATACTTAGCTGTAAAAAAGAAAATTCCATTACATGCTACAACGTGATGAAGCTTGAGTGAAACAAGCCAGTTGTAAAAGGACAAACACTGCATGATTCCACTTATATGTAGTATTTAAATTAGTCAAATTTATAGAAACAGAAAGTAGAATGATGTTTTCCAGGGACTGAGAAGAGAATGAAATGCCAAGGTTCTTTTCAATGGGTATAAGTTTCCATCATGCAAGAAGAAAAATTTCTGGAGAAATGCTCTCCCACATTGTGTTTACAGTTAATACTGTACTCAAAAATTTGTTAAGAGGTTAAAGAAAAGAGCTAATTTAGATGGGAAATGCACTTTTTTTTTTCTGCACAGAATGCTAATCTGATTGTTTAAACTGTTGCAGCCGCAAGGTACCCTGTGGGACAGTGGCCGCATCTCCGTTATCTTCTCAAATCCTGTTCTACCTTTGGGTTTCTTTTTTTTTTTTTTTTTTTAATTTTTTTTAACATTTATTTATTTTTGAGACAGAGAGAGACAGAGCATGAATGGGGGAGGGTCAGAGAGAGAGGGAAACACAGAATCCGAAACAGGCTCCAGGCTCTGAGCTGTCAGCACAGAGCCCGATGCGGGGCTCGAACTCACGGAGGGCGAGAGCATGACCTGAGCCGAAGTCGGATGCTCAACCGACTGAGCCACCCAGGCGCCCCTACCTTTGGGTTTCTGTGCAGTTTCATGACAAAGCATTCCAGGTCTTCCCAGGTCACCCATATAATCAGAGTTGGATTCTTGGAAGTTGTGAGAGACTAACATATGTTCCATTTCATCTTCATGGATTTCAGCTTGTCCTCATGCATTTTGGTTTGTTTTTTGCTTGTCCCCACTTCAAGTCCATCTTTCTTTCCTGACTGTGATCCCTGTTGACTGTAGATCAACATACACATACACACGGGCAGCAGACTTTTCTGGACTGCTTAACCAGTTCCCACAATCACACAATGTCTAATTCCTGTAATAAATCCTGTTAAATTGCTTGTATTTATTTTGTGTCTCTAATGAAACCCTAACTGTTCCATGACGACAAAGTGGATCAAACTTGAACACTAAAGTGAATGTGAGTATGGAATTTAGTGCTGAGGTTCACAGAGAAGAATAAAGGAATCCTGGGTCCTAAGGACTTTGTGGAGCCATAATATCAGCCCTGATCTGCCTACCACTGGACTTCATTTACATGATATAATAAATGACTTTTATTTGAGGTTTCTGTTGCGTGCTGAATTTAAGTCTAAGTGGTAGATGCTTAAATTATTTATTGGAGGTATTTGCTTGAAGTGCTGAGGATAATTCAAATATTTGATAAAGTTTTTATAAGACTTCAGAGGCTTGTATTGGTTCATAGGGAAAGCATGTTACTATCAATTGATTGAACTTGTCAGCCAGATTCACCAGGTGGGAAAGTAATGGTAAATCCACCTAGTTTGTGTCATTCTTCCCCTTGTGGGCAATGCTGAAATCAGTTCTACAAAGAACCAATCCAAGTCCTCTACTCGTCCTATTCTCTTAATTGGTTAGTAGTTTCTCTTTACCTGTTCATCGGGATGCAGTTGATATATGCCTTGTTTGTCCCCAAATCTAATGGAACTAGGTTTGATTTTGTTGTTGTTGTTCCCCAGACATCAGCTATGGGATAGGTTGAAGATTTCTGAACCTTAATGTCTAGTGAGTCTGAATTTAGGTAATAAAGTCCCTAAACCATAGAATAAAATACCTTTTGAGATATTCTATATCAGATTGAGAGGATGGAAGGGATAGTATCATTTGTGGCATAAAAGATTAATCTGTGTGTTTAAATTTTAGGTGATATGATATTCCAGAAAAAAATTTTCAAATTTCCTATTGTTCTATTTCTAGCTCCTTTGATGTGTTTGAAAATTATATGTATTGCTATGAAAGTGTAGATATTGCTATACTATTGGTGGGCTCATATCCCATTTGTTTATTTACTATTTGTGTAACATTGGACAAGATATTTAATCTCACTCAGCACCATCCTCTGCAAGATGAGGATAATAATACCATATAAAGTCGTGAGGATTAAGTAAGATAAACATAAACAATATGATATGTGTGGCAAAACAGGCATTCCGTAGATGCTGATGTGTCCTGTTGGCTTTCTCTTAAAATAAGCATTCAAGAATATTCCTACCCCATTACTTCTAAGATCATAGCCAATTACAAAAAATAAATTAAAAAAAACAAATGCGTTCCACTTAGGGAAAAAAATTTACATTTATCTTTAGAATTACTTCTGTTTCATCAGTAGGAAAATAAGATGTCCTGTGAGTTCAGTTCTCCCTATTATACGGTCATCTAAAAGCATTTGTGGACAATTTATTGGACACTTTAGTAACCTACCCAGGTAATCATGATCATCTTATGAGTATTGATTTCCTTTACTCTGTACAAAACCTCTTATATCTTCTAGTGCCTTTGCTGAATTGCTCTTTTATGGAGAAGTAACATTTTGCCATGAGAAGCATGTAAAATATTTAACTCCTCACCATTTTTTTTTTTTTTGGTCAAAGGTCAGGCTTTAATGAGATGGATTACTTCAGGGCCTGGAGCATATTTTTGCAGTGACTGTGTAGCTGTCAAAACCTTTACAGTAACAGAGAAATTATTGACTTTTCTCAGCTTAGGAATGACCAGTGAACAAAAGGATGATTGAACCCACAGCAAGTGTTTCTTAAAAGTCCTCACGACCTTGTCATTACCTCATTTGCAGAGAGAAAAAAAAATCTAAAATTAATTTCCTAAGGGAGAAGGGATTTCTATATTGCTTTTTCTCAGATGTCATCAAGGACAGAGATATGGGGTTAATGTTGGGAAACAATGAAAGAATGTGAGAAAGCTAGCTTGGGATTGGCTTGGTGATGCTAGACAGAGAATTGACTGTAATTCAAAAAACATTCATTTCAGATATTTTTCATGCAAGATTTTGGACAAAACAGATATTACTAACAAAGTTAAGATTAGAAAGTCTAGTTCTCTGTCTGCTCCAGGAGTTTGTGTTTTGTAGGCACATGAAAGAAGGAAATCGTTTGTCAGGCAGCAGCATAGGTAGACCAAAGAGCCGACTTGGGAGCCTATAGGCATGCATTCTAGGTTCACCTCTGACTTCATTAAGTCTCTAACTTCTTGCATTTCATCTTAACTATAGACTGAGGACTGCTGAGGATCTAGTAATCTTCAAAGCTAATTCTGTTTCTCTGTCTCTGTCTCTGTCTTTGTCTCTGTCTCTCTCTCTCTCTCTCACACACACACACACACACACACACACACACACACACACACACACTTAACTGTGCCACTGAACTATTCACATGGCAATTTTGCTTTAGAATTTGGGTGTAATTCTGGCAAAGTTTCAGGTATAGAGACCTCCAGGAGACTAAGAATTAAAGTTAAGATTGATTGGAAATCATTCCATGATTGAATAGGGATGTTCTTTGGCCACTTGCCATCTTCTATCCTTAAAGAATAGCTTCAAGTTCATAATACAACAATTTGGCATTTCTTTTAATTTGAATGGCCTCTGGACTTTTCATTAAGTTTAAAAATTATGGGGCTTTATGTTGCCAATATGAGGGATTGGTACACTTGATTTGGAGAAAACAGTCAGTTCTGGTGGTGATCCTGTTTTATGTGTTTTTTTTTTTTTGACAGTTTGAAAAATGCTGTATAATTTTCATGGAATCAAAGAAATAAGAAACATTCAGGCTCTGTAAAAATGGAAACACGTATTCTTATGCCAATTTTTCTGTTTTTACATTACTCAAAATTTGGAGGCATAGCTACAAAAATACTTTTGGAAGTGATATCAACAGTGTGTGTGTGTGTGTGTGTGTGTGCGTGCGTGCGCGGGTGTGCATGTATGTGTTGGGTGTGTTAGATGAGCATGGGAGATCTTGTATGAAACCACTTCAAATGCTTTTAGATAGGATTAACAATTGGTAGATTTGCTTTCATAACAATTACAGAATTATTAGCTAGACCATTAGTTTACAAATTACTTGATTATATACCATATTCTTGAGTAAGAAGGATTTGTTATAAAAGCATATTCTTAAGGTTTTTTTCTGGGAAAATTAATTTATGGAATATTATACAGTTTTTACACTTGTACTATCCATTTATCCAACTGATTTTCCAGTAAATTTAAAAATGATTTACTGCAGGGAAATTCTCCCTACTAATGAGGGAGGAAAATATCTCCCAACTTATTGCTTGCTGTTGAGAATATTTTCCCTTTGGGGCATAACATGGCTTGTTATAATAAAGCATGTGTGATGAATTTTAGGATGACACTTTATTTTCTAGAGTGGAGCTCCTTCAAAAATATCTTGGGTATTAAGTTATCCGTAGCAATAAATGTAATATTTCAAAGACTTCTTTACCCAAGGAGTCCAAAGTTCTTATAATATGAATAAATTGATTTACCCATACTATAGCAGGTAAGAGTGACATAGAAAAAGAAGATATAATCAGCTCTCATTTCTGGTTGCCGGAATTAGCCATGGGAAATCTGATACGTAAGGGGAAAAAATGAACTCCCAACATTTATATGTTGGCTTCTATCCAATGACAAAGTTGACACACTCTTCAAATCAAAGTCCATTTTCTCATTCTTATTTAGGACAACTGACTGTGTGGTCTTGGTTATTTTAGAATTATCTACAGTCACATGAAGAGGTACAGTAAGTGGATATGTTAAGGGAATGAAATTAGAAAGGCATTTCGGATTGGCAGAACGTAATTACTTACTTGAAATTTACCCAGTACGTTTGCTGTTGACACATTCAGTTGGTGCAAAGGATCTTTAATTACCCAAAGCAACTAGTTTGTGGTTTCACATCTCAGTGGAAAGAAAGCAATTCCTGGAGCAAGGCATTGTAAACACCATGCAGTTCTGAAGCATTCTTTCTGATCAAAGGAAACCAAGGTTACTTCTTATTAGAGAGGTCCACTGCAAGCAGGCTCAGTTATTTCTTGGGGCACGGATCTCCAGATATTCTGGGAAGAGGAACTCATTTTCCTTTCTTGTGTATAATAAAAACAATGGACTTTGAAACAAGACTTAGATTGTGGAACCCATTTATCAGCTCTTTAACTATGCCTCAAAAGGGAAATGATACCTGTATCAGAGAATAATTAGTGGGGGTTAAATAAGCTAACATATGTGAAATCTAGCACAGTGCTTGTCACAGAATCAGAACCCAACAAATGTCTGCAAAGCATGGTGGTTTGTGGAAGTCATGTTCTGAATGAGATACCTGCACGTGAACCAAAGAAGAGGCATTTCTGATAATTGTGCTTCCTACCAGGTGAGTTGAACAGGAAACAATGGAGATGGTATTAGTTGCTAGCATGCCCCCCAGGCATGATAGAGGGGGCAAAATAGTCCTTGCTTTGTTTCTACTTAGCTGCCTGGCTTCAGGTAAATTGCTTTAAGTGTCCACCAAATTGTTGCTTCATCAGACAGTCAAGGCTCCTTATATTTTTCCTGCTTATCTCCTAAGGGTGTGGGGAACAAACAGGTGTATAAACATCCTTTTTGGTTAGAGAGTGCAAGCCAACCACAAAGATTGTGCTTTCAATCCCAGAAAAAGAGTGGAATGAATCTACTCCTTTATATAAATAAATATACACTTATTGACAGCTTACCAAAGGCCAGTTATTGTGGTAGGAACTGATGAACAAAGCAGACATGATATCTTTCTTAGTATTACGTAGCTTAGAGTTAACTCCCTAGCTTTTTCTGATACTGACATATAGTGGATATTCATCAGTTATTTTTCCAAATAAGACTGAATTCAAATTTATCTGGTAAGACTTTGAGCACTCCTGACTAGAACACCTGTCTTAGGCATTCTCTGGGACAAAAAGGTCTAAATAAAACACATGACTCATCATGCATTTTGGGGAAATTATGTATCCAAGTATGACTATTCACTGATGGGTTTGGGCTCCTAATGAAATACATTTTTCTCTGTTTTTCCCCTAACTACATTTATTTTAGGTATCATTGGTTTTGCTTGTTTGATAAGAGGGTTAACCCTACTCTCATTTTGTTGTTAGTGTTTGGCTCATCTTTTACTTATTTATATATTAAAATTCTTCATGTAAACATAATCCATTCTTGTTTGGCAATAGGAATAAAACCAGAAAAAAACACTAAAGTAAGAGCTGTCTTACCTAAATCACAATCAAAGGTGTATGGGAAATGTCCACCTTGGACTGTGAACCTAGTCGTTTAAGTTGATGACTAGACATTTCAGTATCTCATTGGACAAGGTGAATAACAGATATATTTATGTTACAATGGAACTATTGCTATTGCTGTTAGTTTGCAATGCTCATTCCAAAGAAGTATTCTGCCTTTTAAACCAGAGAGATGACCCTGATTCTCTGGGGTAGATGTTTTGGTAAAAGTTAAAGAATAAAGAAGAATATATTGTCCTCTTGGCTTCCTTACTTCTTATGCTGCATCATGTGACCAATTGGTTGTGCAATAACAGCTACTTATGCCAAAATTCCCCTGGAGCACCCAGAGCTGAACCACTTAGATCAATAACACAAGCAATTGGATCATATGCTTGGACTGACCAGGGCTGGGGACCATTTTGTATGACAAGTTTCCAGTTTTGCAGGAACTAGAAAACTTATCCACAGAAATCACAGTGAAAGTCCCTGGGGTCAGGGACAGGACCTTGGGAGTCAGGCTCAAAGAGCCCATTCTGGTTTGGACTAGGGAAACTGGGCATTGGACTCCTGCAACAGTGATAGCAGGAATTAGATGGTGCTTGGGAAGACTGATGGTGTGTGAAGTTCACCACAACTGGAAGTCTATTTTACTTGACATAAACATCATCACCATGGTGATGAGTACCTTTTTAGTTAAAAGTAAGAAAACTCCTTTTAATGACAGGTAATTAGAATTGTTACCATTGCTTTAGAGAAAAACCATAAAAAGAAAAAGATAGCCACAATAGTCTGGAGAGTGGAAGATAGGAAATATTCAGAAGTCAAGACCAATTCCTAAAACAGCTGTGCAACAAGTAGAGAAGGTGCCTATGCTGTTGCACAGAGAAACTTCTAGACCTCACAATGTGCATAAAAAGTATAGTGGAATAGCCAAAATCATATGTCAATTTGCCCCATTCGTTTATTCACTCATTAAAAATAGTATGCCAGGAAAAATTTAGGATACCTGGGTATAGGTTAGTCATCAGTGCTTTCTCTATGACTTTTTAATAAAATTTAATAATCCACACACCTCCAGGTGAAAGTCCTTTTTGAACATAGAAATCTTCATCCCGAGATGTAAATAGCACTGACTGTTATACATTCTGACAAAATGATTCTTCCTAAGAAGAAAGCTATGTGTTTTTTTAAGTTTAACTGAATTCAGTGATATTAAACATTGACAATGAAGGAAAGTGTTTTATATTTCCCCAAAGGATGCTGTCTGTATCTTTTCAGTTGTATAATTTACGAGTCAGATACAAATATATGTTTAATTCTAACATTCCCTGGAATCCTAGCTGTGAGGACATAGATTCTACGCAGCTACAGCTGTGTACTTAGACAACGATGTTATTTTGTGGTTCTAATTCTCCTGTTGTGTTGATTGTTGGAGTCCAGAGAGAAACCACCAACAGCTTCTTTGTTTTTGTTCAATTTTTCTCTCTACTTATTGAGCTATCTAGAGCTCAGAAAAGAAAGTGGGCTCTTAAGGACCAATTTGTTTTGCTAGAAACTATGTAATGGGTAACTTTAAAAAATTACAAATTGATGATTTACTGGTGTTTACTTTTAAAGTTAAGTTATAAAATGAGGTTTTTATTTCTCAAGGTGTCTGAGACTTTTCTTGTTTACTATAAATTCTCAAGACTATTGACAAAAAAAAAGAACAAAAATCCAGACAAAATTCATTTGTTCTACATATTTTTAGTCCACAGCTTTCATATGTTTTTATAAACTTTTTTTTGCTATTCAAATTTGCTTAATTTGCCCATGAATAACCCTCACAATGCTAAATTACCCTGATAATGATATCAAAGGATAGAGATACACAAATGATCACAACATATTTTTTTTGTTTGTCTTATCCTCTCCTACCCTATAGAAACATCAATGCTTCTGCACACCTTCTAGATTTTTTCCAGCAAGAATTGAGTCCCCAGTGATTGTCTAATGTTCTCCAGATCAATTTTTTTCAAATATATGGTAATACTTGGGGGTGTCTTGAAAATTCAGATTTCCAGGTCCCCAGTGCCGATTTACTAAGTCTCAGAGTGTAGCCAGGAATTTAATTTCTCAAAGCTCGTGGGAAATTTTCATGCTGTCCATCTCCAGAACGGCAATTGCTCTGGATTTCTCACTACCGTTTCACTATGTTTACCGTTTCGCACGAGCACAAGTTTGGATGCTACTGGACACCTGTCTTTATTCTCCTTCCCTGTCTCTCTCAGCACAACCCCAATGGCTTCTGCTCTCCCCAATGCTCAGTGTCTTCTGTAGGTCCTCTTCCTTCCACTGTTAGGTTGATTTTCTCACAGCAGAGGCCAGAATGTTCACCCCATGTTCCAGTGAGTGCCAGCAGATCTTTCAAGGATAACCCCCTTCCCATTCTTTTCTACTATTCCTGTGGACATTGATCATTTGTAGAAATTGTGTCGAACTATCCCCTCTCTTGACATTTTCACTGTCTACTTTTTCCTCCTCTGGTCACAGTCTCTGGTAGAAAGAATTGAAGCAGGGAAGAAATTTAATAGGACACACCTAAAGTTTTCTTCCCTCTAGCACTGGGTGTTCCCGTCTTTTTTCCAGAAATTTGAGGGGAATGAATTAAAACAAGGTGCCCCTTCTGTGTGTACCCAACCCCATGCCAGGACACAATGGTTGATGAAGGGTGCTTGGGTAAAATTTCAGCCTCCACCCTTCTCTTTGAGCAGATGCTCAGGTACGTTGCACTTGAGTTCAGCCAGAGTGGAGGTCCAGGTTTTCTATTGTCCATAGAAATGCGCTCCCATGAGGCTACTCCATTCTTTGTACAAAACTAACCACAGATAGTGTGTCCCTGTGACCCTCCAGATCACGATAAGAGCATTTGAATGCTGGTGACACTGCTGAGGCTCGCTGGATCCTCTGCTGGGAATATATAATGTGAATGTCTATTAAATGTACTTCATGTTTGCACTTTTGGAAGCATAGAGGTTACTAAAAATATTTAAAGTGCTTATCTGTTTTCGATATTTTTCAGGTGACCTCCCTATTTATCTTACAGAGATAAATGCCTGTGAAGAACTCCTCTTTTGCTTTTATTATCTTGATTGCATTTTTTTCTTTTTTATAAATATTTTACTTTGCACAGTCTATGTTTTTCTAGGCAAACCTTTTTTTCAACTATATTCTTTGTTCTGCTTAACACATTTTTTTTTGTTGTTGTTGTTATTTGATAGTTCTATTGACCCTGAAATTCTTTATGTGCATGGAGTTCTGGAGTATAATGACCTGACAACTTAATATTTTCCCCAGCCTTCCAACATTTTAGCATAACACTAGTAAAATCCACAAATTATTAAATATTTAATACCTAACTAGTGCAAAATATATGTTTGTGTGTATGCACAAATGAACACACACTTACATAACTTGGTTTTTCTTTCTATTCTCCCAATGATTCTGTAGGTTCTGGGTTATCCACATTTTCCAAATGAGGAAAATGAGTTTCACAGAAGAAAGTTCTGTCAGTCAGGAAAATGAAAAACTTGCTCTACACTGTTTCTTTTTTCTTTTAAATCTTTAGAACTTTTGATAAGGTGACTATGAGGTTGTTCAGCCTCCCTGCTAAACCAGACAATTTTCTTGGTGGTAATTTAACAATGGCAGTAGGTTGTGCGCATGTGTGAATCACTTCAATTTCCTTATTTCATAGTAATGAGAGAACAGTGCCATTTACATTATAAGGATTAATATGCTCTCTCTTGAGTCTGGTGAGGACAAGGTCTACACAAAATAAAGCACAATCACTGGCCAAACTGAACACAGGTGTCTCAGCTCTGTCTGCACTGAAGTTTGTGACTCTGTTGGCTGCAAGACTCTTTGGTAGAATGGTGTGGCACGGGATTGCCACTTATGACATCCCAGAAACTTGCTCATAGTACTTGTGGGTACAAAAGCTCTGGGAAAATTTTGGTATAATTTCCCATGTTAAAAAAAAAAAAAAGGACATGCCTTGAGGCAGGCTACCCTGTAATTAAAGCTGGATGAGAATTTCATTCATGCATTGAACAAATATTTATTAAAGGTCTACTACGTGCTGGGCCATCTGGTAGATACTGAGAAAAGAGGGCACACAAACAAGGCCCCTGTTCTCACATAGCTTACCCTCTAGAGGAAGAAATGGGTAGGAAACTGGCACACATCCAAAGTGAGAGAGAGAGAGAGGTGGGTTAGGGAAGGGGGCTGTGTGCATAGGAGCTATGTGACAAGCCAGGGGAAGTACGTCCAGACAGAATGAAGTCAATGGGCAAAATCTCCAAAGGAAGAGGAGGAGTTAGTGGGCTGGGGGACTGAAAGCTGATGGTATGGCTGAAATCTTGTCAGCAAATGGCAGTGTAGCTGGGCTTATTCGCTTCTGTGTCTGATGTGGCCCAGGGAAGAAGGAGCACTTTCTCATTTGTAAATGAGGACCATTTAATAGATATTTCCTGTAATTATCTTTCTGTCTTGGGACCTGCTGTGGAGCATGATTCAAACAAGCTGCGTTAAGCATTGGTGCTTTCAACTTTCTTTCTCTCTCTTCCAACAACTGCTTCTCCAGCAAGACCACTGCAGGTGAACCCCTTGTGACATAGAGTAGGTCCAGCCATTTTTTGTCATTTGATGTGATGCATAGAACCTGAAAAACTCCTTTCACAGGCACCTGGACAGGGCTCTAACCATCTCTCTGTTGCTATTCTTCCTGGACAATGAGGAATTATCCAGCCTCTTGTTTCGTAGGAGATAGAGTGGCTGTTGGCTTTCTGAGAGATTCGAACCACCATGAGTACCTAGTGGTAGTAGCTACCAGTGGAACTCAAACATGAGGGGAATGAAATATTTGCTAAATTTTGTTTTATCACTTATAAGTAAATCAAAGCTAGAAAACACATCCAATTACTCAGAGAAATAACTAACTTCATTAACACCATTTATGCTTACCTCCAGAGTGGAGGGGGACAACTGGGTTTTCTCTTTCTTTCTTCTTTTCTCTCCCCCTTTCTTCCTTTTCTCTCCCTTTCTCTCTTTCTCTTTCTCTCTCTTTCTTTTCTTTTCTTTTCTTTTCTTTCTTTCTTTCTTTCTTTCTTTCTTTCTTTCTTTCTTCTTTCTCTTTCTTCTTTTTCTTTTGGATTTCTCACTATTATTCATTATAGCTATATAATAATAATAATAATAATAATAATAATAGATACTAAAGGGGAATGTTTATTCTCTGACTTAAGTTCAGTTTAGAAAAACAGTCAGCGTAGCTGAAAATCATTTTTATTGGTAAAATAATCATTTTGCAATTCCCAGAATCTCATAGTCTTGATTTCTGAGTCTGAATTGGAAATGTAGCAGGATGCCTTTTAAAATCCCAAAGCAAAGACAGAATGGGAAAGATCTGATTACAATCTCCTTTCTCTCAAAGTATAAAGTGATTTATTTTGAAAGAAAGCAGTACTTTGCTTAATAAATATTTTTATTCATAGAGGTGTTGCCTATGTAGTTTCAACTTAGTTTTTAGTTAGGGTTTGGTGGGGGAGAAGGCTTTCAGATTTCAATCTAGTATAGATTTGATGCAAAGGGGTTTCATCATTTTAGCATATTTGAATTCAATAGTGTCTAAATTAACTGTTTTTATTTATTATCTATCTATCTATCTATCTATCACTAGTCATCTATCTTTCTATCTCTATCTATCAACTTTTAAACATAATCTTTGGGGTGTTTGTGCTGGATTCTCTGTTTGCCCCTTAAAACCCATTTCCAGTGTACTCTGCCCTACGTCCTGGGAAGTGGACCTATCCAGACTGCCAAAAAAGGACTCCCTTCCTTGCCCTCTGGCTTTCAGTTGTTACTGGGCAATAGGTGGGAAAAGAGCACATAAGAGGGCAGGAGGAGAGGGATGTCAGGGACTGTCCCGCTGTGATCTCGATTATCTTCTTAAGGCCATACTTGTTGCCTGATGTGTCTTATACTCAACCTTTCTTCTTCATTCCCTATGGGGACTAAGGGTGGTTATTCTCTGTGTTTTATCATTCTGTTTTTTTTTTTTTAACCCTGCCCACACTCTGGTAAGTAGTACAACCACTTTATTCTCTTCAAACCTAGTTGGAGTGTGCATATACGACAATAGTCCACTTTGCATTTTTGAGTTGGATTGAGACACAGATTCTACTTTCATACATCATCTACAGGACATTTTACTACAAACCATTGATGATAAATAAAAGTTGAAAAAGAATGACCTATAACTTAATTTTTTTTAAATACTAAAAATGTCTCATCAAATTTCTCCTTCTAACTCTCCCACGTTCACTCTGTAAATGAAGTCTATAATCAGACTTTCTTGTGTTACCTGTGTAGGAGTCTGGCTTAGAGCTCTTTTAATGTTCTTCAGAGTAAAACGGATGAAGCCCAGCCTGAGGCCCCTTTGGGACTTGGGTTTGTGTGTATTGTGTATATGTGTTGGGAGTGGGAGGGTAAGAATGTGGGAAGATATAGAGATGAAGGAAGGAGGTTCAGACTTCTCATTCATCGGATACAAAATTGTCTAGCCCTCTAATGTAGGCATACACTCAATCAGAATATGGCATTTTAAAAAATATTTGAAGTTTTTATTCATTTTTGAGAGACAGAGAGAGCACAAGTGGGCAGAGAGAGAAGGAGACACAGAATCTGAAGCAGGTTCTAGGCTCTGAGCTGACAGCACAGAGCCCGACCCAGGGCTTGAACCCACAGATCACGAGATCATGACCCGAGCTGAAGTCATACACTTAACCAACTAAGCCACCCAGGCGCTCCCAGAATATGGCAGTTTTGCAACAAGGGCCCCAAGGCAGAGGACTGAAGGTTGAGGAGAGGGGTGAAATAATATGCAGCCTGCTTTGGAAACCCCTGTAGTTTGGCATCATCTAGAATTATCCTCCCTGTGGTTTAAATCTTCCTGAAATTGAGCAACTTTTATGTAGACATTCTTGGATTTTGGGAAAACAAACCTAGCTGAAATATATATTATATATGGTATGTGAAATGCATGAGAGTCTGGTAGAGGTGGTTTCATATAACCACTAAATTGTATGAAAGTGGCTTCCTCCACCCCAAAGAAAACAAAGTCATCCCAAATACTTTGAAACCCAAACATAAAGAAAACCAAACAACAAAAACAACTTTCATAGTAGCCAAGTTAAATTCATTCTTCACAAATATTCCCACAGAATAAACATAACATTTTCTTAAGCCCTAGCTGGTTAAACAAACCCAACTTTAAAGAAAGGGGGTGTTAAATGTTTCTCCTCTGACAATGTTGTCCAAAACTGTAGTGTGGGTGGAATATTTTTGGAAGGATTTTGGGATTTTTTTTTCTTTCTTCATCCCATTTTTTTTCTCCCAATTTTGTTTCCTTGGATACTTTAAAATCAAATCCAAATTGTCTTTCACATCATGAAGAATGATAGACACCTAGATAATTCTGGGATCATACATTTGGGGCTTAAGTGCTTTAGTCAAACAATGAAATTGGAATAAAACATTTTATTCTTTATTCTTTATCATTTTACTGGCACAAGAGCTTAGTTCTCATGAAGACAGACATCTTCCCTGTTCTCAGAAGAGATAATAAGGCAGAATGAGTGCAAACTTAGCCTAAACTGCTTTGCTTTAGGCTTGGCTGTAAAGAGAAAAATGATCCTTGTGATTTTTGGCCTCATAAATGCTCTGCTACCACAACAATGCTATTTTGCAAAACATTTGTATTTATAAGAAACCAGTCAGAATGCAATTCTTTCATTGCTAATAGCTGTAATACAAATGCAAATGGAAGGCTGGACAGCCCATTTTCTAAGTGATAGGCTTTCGTGTCAATTTCCCTGGGTTAAAATCTCAACTCTGACACACATTCTTTCTGTGCTTTTAGTTGAGCTATGTAACCTCACTATGCTTAAGTTTCTTTCACCCAGAAAATGAAAATAGAGATAATATCTATCTCATCAGATTGTGACAAATATTGTGTGAGTTAATATTTCAAAAAGAGTTAATGCATGCATGTAATAAGTGTCACAAAGGATTGGCTCTTTTTAAAATATATCTGAAAGACTCAGGCTCTTTTAGCCATCGTAGCTTTACTCATTTTGCTTGTCCGCCATTTTATCACGTTCACTTCCACCAGAACAAGGTTTTTTTATGGTTTGAGAATCAAGCACTTATTAACCTCTTCACTTTCATTAGCTCATTTCATCCCTAGAGTGAATTTAGGAGGCAGATGGAAAACGGAAACCAATTCTTAACCACTGCAGTTTGGTGACTTCACTAGAATATTCCAAATAGCCTGACTGAGTGTATTTTCATAAACACTGTAGCCATCAAATAGACTGATTTAAGACTATTTGGTTTTCATTATTTAAGTAAAGCACTACAGGGATTTGCTATTGCTTGATAACCATCTCTTGCCTTCACCTTGAAAGCCTTGGCACACTTTAAGGTTTAGGGTAGGGACTCAGGATTCTCATTAAGGATTAGCATTTTCTACTACCTTAATGTTATACATTTCTTCTTCTGCAAAACAATAACTAGAAAATTTCCTTCAATTAAAAAAGGTGAGTTCATTCCAATTACTGCCATCAGCCCATCATTTGAAACCTTATTTCTCCCAACTCTTCTGCTGGCTGCCAGGTAGCCTCATTACCTCAACTCAGGTACCCTCTGAGGATTGGAGACTGATCTGGGGAATCTGAGATTTTAGAAAGTAAGATCCCTATCGATTAGTATTCATTGAGAGCCCACAAATTGCAAGGAACTCTAGCAGGTGCTCAGAGTTTAAAGATAATCATATTTTGCATTTTTAGATTTCTACTGCCCCTAACCCTGTCCCATCACATTCATTAAATGTTGGTATTTATGATTTTTAATGATTATTTCTACTGCATTTAAGGCATCTTGAAGCCTTGGCAGCTCACTGAAAATATTAAGACATGCACCCTTAGGAAGACCACCGGCTCAAAATATTTTAATATGCACTAGTCATTTCCTCAAGCTGACAGTTCTTCATTCCTTTTTCCAATTCTTTTTTTTTTTCTTTTTTAGTTTATGCATTGATTTACTTGAAATGAAAACATCTACATTAGTATGATTCTACATTTGTACATCTGGCATATTCCAATCTGATTAAAGTAAATATGTAAATATATCATGCCTAAAATCCAATGTTTTAGCATTCTTTCATAGGGAAATCTAATTCAAATATACTGGAAAAATTCGCATTTTGATTAATTTGTGGTAATATCAATCTCCAAATAAACACCGGGTGCTCTATCCTAGCATTTTTTTAAGCTTTCAGAATTTGCTTTTATGGTACCTATTATTTCCAGATGACAGGACATGGTGCTGAAAAGTATGGGAAAATATGGTCAGACTAATGGGTTTCCTGCCGACTAAATCATTCTGAATCATTTAATGCGGCTTCTATATTATCTCACTGTTGATTAAAGCAGAGGCAAATTACAGTACTGGAATCTCTTTAAGAGAAATTATCTGATGAACCAGTTCTCAAAGAGGTGGGGAAATGTGATATGGCTGTGTGCTTGAGGTACATCATTTTCAAGCAATGCTTTGAGATACAGTCAGGAGCGGTGAATTTGTATTCCCGATGGAGATGTCACTCTGATCATGGCACATGTATGTCAAGATGCTATCTAAACTGAAGATTGTTTTTCCACTTTCTTAATTTAAAAACCTCCAAAACCCCTTTGTAGGTGAAACTTAGAAACCTGAATACCTTGGCTGGTTTTCTGCATACAGGAAATTAAAAATGGCTTCTTATAAAAGAAGGATGTCAGAAAAGAACAGGAAGAAAAGAAAGGAAATGTGTCAGAGTTGATTAATTATTAGAGTTAAAAATATACCCATTATAAATGGTAGGAGCAGTGATTTAAAAATGCGTTTTAAATGACGACGGCTTTATGATTTGGATGTCATTTGCTCAACACAGAGATCCTAATGTTGATTGATAGGCTTATAGATGTCTTCCTTGGGATTTGGCAGACAAAACTGATGTCTATGCGTTAAATCAAATGCTTCCACATTTTTTATTTCTATTATAACACTCAAAGCATCATTCACAATGATCTGAAAGACTCATATTCCAGGGTTGTGACAAATGAAACCCACTTATCTCATTCAGATTATATGACTATTTTCCAAATGTGTTCTTAATATCTTGTCTTCTGAAGCTATGCCATGATAACTTTAGATATTCCTTTTTCTGTTTTGTTTTTGTTTTTTGTCTTTGTTTTGTTTTTGTTTTTATGTATTGATATTTCCCTCCACGTGTTTTGGCATTTGATTCATCTTCCTTTATTGTCATCAGCTAAGCATTGGCAATTTTTGTGATACTTTGTACATTTTACACAATAAAGATAAAACTTACTTGTGCTCTGCTCTATCGTGGTTGCATGGTTGATGTTAAGGAAAATTTCAGAAGAGGTATTTGGAAGCATAAGGATAAGGAATAAAGAATACAAGCTGTTAAGGAGAGTTTATATAATCCACTTCCAAATGACGCTGAGGCCAAAGAACCAATACGAAGTTTCAGAGGACTGATTTTTTTTTAGAACTGTCACTGATTTTTAAACAAAAAAACAAGGAGATGACAAGAAAAAAAAGTCTAATAAAGAATGCTGTTTCTAGTTTTTATCCTACTGAAATCAATTCAGCCCATGCTAAATGTAGATGTAATTTGATTTTGTGGTTTGAGGGGTATAGATTCTTGCACTTCTGGAATAGAAGTACAATATAGATTGACATTGTAGGTAGCTAAATTTGAGAATTATTCCTGTAATAATATGTTTACCACATCTGAGTAGCCTGAGTCAATGTAACTTTCATATATGCAATACTTATCATGCTTATATAGTTTATTTGCCTCTCAGACTTGAGATCCTTGGAATAGGAAGATTATGTCTTATTCTTCTGTACATTTCTGAGCAGAGCACTTGACATATAGGAGATATCTGATAAATATCTGACAAATTAACCTGGATAGGAGGCAGATTATGGTGCAGACATTCTGCCTCAATATACGCCCAAAACTTCTTTATTTAGCTAATCATTCATTTGTTCATTGAATACATATTAAGTGAATATATACTGTTACAATCTGTGTAAAATATATTTGAATGACTAAATATGTATCTTAGACTAATGATGCATAATGAAGCACGATTTTTTAATGGACTATGGGAAAAAGCTTTTACTATGACTTAATTAGAATTCAACACATTCTGCTGGGGAAACACACAGATAAACACACTTTTCTTTAATGCTTAAGTGTCTCTGTTAAAATTATGCTATAAAATGACCAGTAAGTAGAACAGAGTTCAGTAATCCACTGCCAGTGAGTCAAACTTGACCTGTTGCCCATGTTTATAAATAAAGTTTTATTGGGACACAGCCATGTCCATTTGTTTATCTATTGTCAATAGCTGCTTTTATGAGTCAGAGTTTCCTCCTTGAGGCAGAGATCAGTTGACTTGGAAAGCCTGGAATCTCTGGCCATTTACAAAGAAAAAGTTTGCTGAATTTGAAACTAGAATATACTCAATAGTAATCTTTGTAAAGGTGGAATCTAAATTTTAACACAGTGGCATAGGAGCTGGAATAACTTAAACAATTCACTTAACCTCTCTGAGCCTCTGTGCCCTCATCTGGAAAATAAGGATTGATTTGAGGACTCGCTTATTTATTGTAGTTAAACTGATGGAGAAATTGTAGCTCTCTGATCTCATTCTCAACCCAATGCCTATGTGGAGTTAGATCTCTAACAAATAACCTAGAATGATACAGCCTAATAGAATTAGTGTATCTGAACAAATGGCAAGCAATATTTTAAATGAAAAAGAAACTTGTCTAAAGATTTTTACAGGCTTCTTCTTGAATTTGATCATTAAATTACAAATATTCCATAAACATAAAACATTTCAGATAGTGGAACTCTCTTTTGTCATTATAATTGTTAGTGGCATTAATACTAATAATCACTGCCATTTGGGGCCTTAGGATATGCAAGGCATGATGCTGAGTGCTTCACGAATATTATGGCATTTAATCCTCAGAATGACTCTATGAGGTAGGTACTTTTATTTGATATCAGATAAGGACCCTGGGGCTTGGAGGGGGGAATGAATGCTTTGTTCAAAATGACTCATCCAGGAAGTGGGGAAACAAGAATTTGAAACCAGACCTAGTCTGAAAGGTAAGCTTTTAGCCAACACCCTACTATGCCTCCTGATGTTGTCCCTGGAACCTAATTTTTTTTGCCTTTCCATTATTGGCTTCTTCACTGTTGCTACTGCATTTTACCTTTAGACTTCTAGACAAGATCAAGGCATAGTCTAAAAAAAATATATGATCCTATAGGTTTCACTAGAAGGGCAAAAGGAATTCCATTTTTCCATCGAATTCATGCTAAACAAAGATTAGCTTTAAAGTGTGCCTTGCAAACCTTTTGCTATTTAATGAATAATTTAGATGAAATTCAGTAAAACACTGTGATAATGCACCCAGCAATACCCAAAATTCAGAAATTACATGACTGATGATTGATTCTTAGAACTCCCAAACTTCCAGTCAGGTAGCTGTAAAGACTCATCTCGTTGTTTTATTAACATTGTTGTAATATTCCTTTGTATTTTATGTATGTGGATTTTCATCCCTGTCTATAGAGTCTTGGTGTTTTACTATGCTATTTAAAGCAATACCTCTTCCATTTGACTAGTATGCAGTCCTCCTCAGTTAAATTGCTTAGACAACTATGTGAGACCCAAACTGTGGCACAGTTTGACAGTTTAGACTAAGAAGACATGGAGATTTTGGTGACAGATCTATATTATTGCATTCAAAGTATTATGGGGCATGGTGGGTAGAAATGTGGATTTTCTGTGGGCTGCTTCCCAATCCCAATGAGAATGTAGGGAGGTAACATTTCCTCATGGGGCTCAAGTTTTCTTTTCTGTGGGAACTTCTGTCAACTGATATTAACATCGCTAAGTTTAGAGTAGCTTTTTCCTAAAGGAATAGGGATATTCCTTTATATGGGAGATTTTCGATGTTTCTAGTTAAGTGCTATATGGACCGAATTGTGTCCCTTCCAAATTCATGTGCTAAAATCCTAATCTCTGATGTGTTTGCATTTGTAGATGGTGCCAGAAAGGAGGTAATTAAGGTTAGGTGAAGTCATAAAGCTGGAGCCTTAATCTGATAGGACTTGTGTTTTTATAAGAAGAGGAAGAGAAATCAGAGCTGTCTCTTTCTGTGCACCACAGAGGAAAGTTCATGTGAGGATGTAGCAAGAAGGAGACTGTCCACAAGCCAGAAAGGGAATTTTCACCAAATACGCCTGCACTGTGAGCTGGAATTTCTAGCCTCCAGAGCTGTGAGAAAATAGATATAAGCCAATTTCTGGTATTTCGTTACGGCAGCCTGAGCTGACTGACTAACACAGCACCTGTTGTAGAAGCTAAGGAATTCTATTCCCTATGTCATTTGGACTAGAAATTTTTTCCAATACAGGACACTTTTAAAATTTATTTTAATGTTTATTTATTATTGAGAGACAGAGAGAGACAGAGCATGAGCATGGGAGGGGCAGAGAGAGGAGGAGACACAGAATCCGAAGCAGGCTCCAGGTTCTGAGCTGTCAGCACAGAGCCCAACGCGGGGCTCGAACTCATAAACTGCGAGATCATGACCTGAGCTGAAGTCGGATGCTCAACCGACTGAGCCACCCAGGCGCCCCTCCAATACAGGACATTTTAATTGCTGTATAAGATATTATTGTTGAAGGATTCCCTTCTCATAAGATAAATATTCTGTTATAAATGTTTGTAGAAGCAACATATTAAATAATTTTTCTTTGTCCTGCTCTTATAAATGGAAGTAAGTCTGACCCTGTGGAAGGTTCCTTGACATCTGATTTCTCAATATAGGTGTGTTCAGTTTCCAAAGACCTGATGTTTCAAAGAAGTTAAATATCCAACTACATACCGCATGTATAACATCCAATAATTCTGCTTTTTAATGAAAAGTAACACTGCATTAGACTTGTGTTAAAATTCCTTTCCTTCTTTTTTGAAGTTCTCTTGATTAATACAAAATTTCAAAGGAAAAATTCTATTGCTAGGAATGGTACTTGAAAAATAATTTGAGAACTATTTTTATTTGTAGTTATTTTTATTTAAAAAATTTTAAATGTTTTTATTTTATTTTTGAAAGAGAAAGAGAGAGAGAGAGAGAGAGAGAGAGAGAGAGAGAATGAGAGCAGGGAGGGGCAGGGGCAGAGAGAGAGGGAGACACAGACTCCAAAGCAGGCTCCAGGCTCACAGCTGATGTCATAGAGCCTGATGCGGGGCTCAAACTCACAAACTGTGAGATCATGACCTAAGCTGATGCCAGATGCCTAACCAACTGAGCCCCCCAGGCACCCCAAGAGAACCATTTTTAATTTGGGGATTGCTGTTACACAGTCTTTATATACTGCTCTCATTGCTAACAGCATCCAGGATTTTTCTCAATTTTCCAAGTATCCTAATAAACTTATCATACCTACTTTGGGTTTCCCTAGTGGAACAGACTGTTGTATGAAGCAGTTAAACTAGTCAGCTATTTTGATCATTGCTTTTTCTTTTGAAAGATTATTGTTAATATTTGAGGAGCCAGACTGAGTAGCCTTATCCACCAAAATAGCACTGGACTCAACAGTTACTCAGTGATGAATGCAGTCAGAGGACGTGGAATTTGGTGACTTCAGGAGTGTACGAATTGAAGTTGGGGTTTAGTTTCAGGATAGTTTCCACTTTGTAAACTCCTGGTGGAGATTTTTAGGTCCATATAACATAAAGGTTTACTTGTGCAACTTGGGGTCACTGAGTTGGTCCTGGCAGACTGTTCCCTTTGGACTTGAACAGAGTGAAATTGAAGTGTTGAATTCATTGTTTACATATATATTTCCCCTCAATCTTTTGTGGTCTCTATGTTTAAGGAAAATAGAGATCTCTTTGTTTAAGGAAAATAGCTTATATTTTAAATATTTCTATGTGGTGTAAAAATACAGCCTATTTTTATTTTTCACATATTTTGGCAGTATCTCAAAATACTATATGTCACCCATCATAAAGACATGTGAAGACTTTAAGATGTTTTTATAATGTATCATAACACATTTTTATAATTGTTATCTTTAAAACATCTAAAAGAATGCAGATGATTGATGTTCATGAGAAACAACACTGAAACACTCTAAAAACTAGAGGATCAAGAAAGATTGCATAGTGGTCTCGGATCTTTGGACCCTGGCCTTGGTTGCCTTTGGATTCATCTTGGGCTACCTTCTTTGGATGTTCCATTCACAATCAGAAGTAAAGGGGGTCTGCCTCTGTGGGATGCAATGCATTTGAATGCCTCCACACCTTTCTTAATACTATTCCCTCTGCTAGGAATGCCAACCCAGCTCGCTTCATCTCATCTGCCATATTTCATTTGGCCAATTCCCATTTGCCCTTTTAAACATTCCCTCAGTATCAATGCAGCCTTCTCTGACCCTTCCATGCAGAATTAATTGCCCTGCCACAACACCAAATACATCTTTCATTATGAATTATTTACTTCTCCATCTCTTCCATTAGTGCAAGTATTCTTCGAAGGCAAGGACTATGCTCTGTTCACCCCGTATTTCATCTTATGTGCTTTGTGCCGAGCCTGGCATTTAGTAAACAATGAAGAAATATTTGGCCACTTGATTTGAAGTCTTAGGTTTGCTAATTCTTCATTCTAACTTTGAAAGTTTGTAAAACACACACACACACATAAACACACACACATTGCATATATGGTGGTGGTGTTTTAGGGAGAATATTTGAATTTTTAAAAAACTAAATTCTTAACTACATTATATTATAGTTTGTTAAAACAATAACATAAGAAGTAAATTAACTTCTGCCTAAACGGGTGACTCGTTTTGACTGAAGAAACTTGAGTGGAAGTAACACATGTCACTTCTTGTTGAAGATCTTTAAGAGCTGCTGCATAATTAGCCATGTGCCCTTTTGCTTGTAATGGAAGTATATAATGCGCCAGATAGAGTCCATTGGCCTGGATCTCTTATTAAAGACTGCCAGAGCAGAGCACCAAATGAACGTGTAATCTGAGTGAGAGATAATCCTTTGTTGTTTTAAGCTATGGAGACTTAGGGTTTATTACCACAGCCTACCCTAGCTTATTCTGACTGATATGATTCAATAATCATTTGTGAAATAGACATTATCATAAATGGGAATGGCAAAGGCTATTATCCAAAGAAGAGAATGCCGCCAAGAACATTTATCAATCTAGATATTTTCCATTTTCAATCTGTTGAAATATTATTTAAAAACATGTAATATTAGATTTGCCTGGCAGAAATTGTCTCTATCAATATTCGACTAAGGGAAAACTGTACTTTGCTATATCTTTGTCAGCCATTAAACCCTTACTTGAATACTGACTATACTATATGAAGTAACATGTGTCACTGTAGAGGGCTCATCTTTGGATAAGTCTTTCTTATTTTATGTATCCCATTAGCCTATGTACTGATGGTATAGCATCACTACACGGAGTGTAATTTCTATTTATTTATGATTGTATTTCTACAAATGCATTTATCTTTTTTTCACTTAGAAAGTTATTTATTTTCTCATTGATTCATTTATTAATTCATTCATTAATCACTTTTGAATGTCAAATATATGTATTAGGTTTGGTGCTGGAGGCAAGTGTGTGTGTGTGTGTGTGTGTGTGTGTTTATACTTGTAGATGTGCACTAGATTCTGGGTACTGAGATAACATTGTCCCCATTCTGAAAGACTGTGTAATCTGGTGTAATATATAATCAAAATGGCCTTCAAACATTGGAATAAACAAATTACAGTGACAGGGCAAACATTTTCAGTCAAATAATAGTCATTTGGACACTAAGTGGTGACATCTTCAAGCTTATATAATTCAACTGGAAACAAACAAATGTCCAAAAAGAATGTGCTATTTTACCCAGTGACTATGAAGGGTAGTTGTCAGGACATGAGTGGATCACAGTACCCGGAAGGTCTCTCAGAGTGGGGAACACAGTCATTAGAGGGGTAAATAATACTGAATAACACCTAAAGAGGAGTTTTTCCAATAAACAGTCCAGATCAAGAGCCAACTTTTTTTCTCTGATGAAGTTAAAAGCATCTATATGAGTCACTCCTTAACCTCCTTCGATTTGGCTCCTGTTCCCATTGATTGTAACTTCTGTTCCGAGGATCTCTAAGAGCTCCTAAATACGGACCATCGTATTACATTCCATATTACAACGTTATGATACTGTTGACCCTGACATTCGTCTTGAAACTCCCCTGGCTTCCCTCTTTTAGCTTATTCCTCCTTATAAATGACTCTTATTTATGATTCTTTTCCCAAGTTCTATTCCCACACTTGCAATTAACTAGTGGATGTCTCCTTAACACATTATTTAAAACTGTTTTAAAATTAAACATTTCAAAGGTGAAATCCTTGTTGCTTCCTCCTCTCACAAAACAACCAACTCCCTCGGGCTACAAATCTTCAAGTAATTTCCTCACGGTTAAGACCATGTATATGTTATTAGACAAACCTACATTCAAATGTCAACTTTAGTCTAAAAGGTAGGAGAACGTAAATTGTTTCCTAACATCAATAAGCATTTTCTCATTTGTTAATTGAGATAATAAAAGCAGCTACTTCCCCAGGATTCTTCTGTAAAACAGTCAACAAATGCAGGACATGTTCTGTAAGTTTGATAGAAGATAAGTACTAAACAATGGTAGTTTGTTTTATTGATATGTAATATTAGTCCTCATGTTTACAATAAGCAATCAAGCACTGTTACTTTTACCTTTAACATAGTTCTTACCTTATTATTATTATTTTTTTACTTTCCATTCCTACTTAACCACTTTCATCCATTCTTATTACTCCTTTTGCTTGTACGTCACTGAAGAGGGAGCATTGGATTTAAAGTTTCGAACATGGGCAGAGATAAGCAGAAAAACTGACAGGATATTTTACGTGCATTGAGGCCCAAAACACGAACTTTGGGTACAAATACAAGCAAAGACTTGAGTTTCTGTGGGCATGGAGTTTATGCAGAAGTGTGTGGCAGCAGAGTTTGAAATGATTTTGTTGTGTGGAGATCGTCATGTGCTTTCCTAGGATTACTTTGGTAAGATATTTGAGTTAATAAGGGACATTCCCAAATCTGTGCTTTAGGAGTGTGAATGTGACATCATAATATGACCAATGGGATAGAGAGACACTGGGAACAAGGGCATGCATTAAGAGGTTTCTGGAATTATTCAGGGGAGAGTAATATTTTGGTGGTCAAAAAGGGAAATCTCATAATGCAATGTAGCAATTCAGGAGGAACCAGTGTCTGTTTCAAAGATTGGACTCTAATCCTCGATGGAAGAAAAAGAAAAAAGAAAAAGATTGACAGAATTCGGATTATAGAAAAATTATCAAAAGCAGAGATTCTGGTATGAAAGAACAGTAATGGGAGTCCTATTATGGGAATGGAATTACCATGCGAGCAAATAGATTCAGGAAAAAGGTAGGAACTCAAGCTGTTAGAATTATGTTCGTGACTCAGCAAGTATATATGCAGATTTTCCTTACCTGCATATGTGTATGTGACGTTTTACTGAGGACAGGGCCCACAGCATTTATCACATTCATAAGGGGTCCATGAACCAAAATACTTAAGATTTTACATCATGCTATAACCTTTACGATGCCTGAGATCATGTTATTCTGATATAGCTTTCTATCTCTGGTGCTTGGCCTATATAAGTGTTCTAATAAGAATGTGTTGGGGCGCCTGGGTGGCTCAGTCGGTTAAGCTTCCAACTTCGGCTCAGGTCATGATCTCATAGTTCGTGGGATCAAGCCCCGCGTCGGGCTCTGTGCTGACAGCTTAGAGCCTGGGCCTGCTTCAAATTGTATGTCTCCCTCTCTCTCTGCTCCTCCCCCACTCATGTTCTGTCTCTCCTTCAAAAATAAATAAAAACATTTATAAAAAATCTTTAAGAAAAAAGAATGTGTTGACAGAGTAAACTGATGAATAAATGAATGAGTGATGAACATAAGTCTTACCTCTTGATGCTTCCTTGAGGAAGACTGTACACTTTTGTTGTGTACAGTGTTGTGTACTGTGAATAGGACGTTGTGAGTTGATCTCCAGGAGTTTGATGGTGAGTTGCTGACCCAGTGTTGCTAATGTTTCTACTTTAGAAATAAATGGACAGGCACCAGTAGGCTTACTATGCTTAGGCATTGTCTGGGAGTAGCCCAGGGTATGTGTGGCCTCCCCGTGAATGAAGTAAACAGAGCAATACTTCAGTCTGAGGCTCTTTTTCTACCCAGTTGTTCTTCCTTCCCATTTCTTTTCCTAGGGATCAGGCCTGTACCATAGTCTGAAGGCTCTGTCCTCTCATTCTTGCTTCCTCTCCCCTTATCATTCATAGATATTAGCTCTAATAAATCCAAAAGGTCCATAGCTGAAAGCTGTCATTCAACCATGCTCCTTAAAGCAGATTCTTTGAAAGGAGCTCTGAGAGCACATCTCCATGGCTTCTATCCTTTTGTATCCTGAAAACCTACAGATCCAGTTTGAAATAAGAACTTTCCCCTATGCTTCTGCTGGATGGAAACCAGAACTTCAGTACTGCCTGTGTGACTAACAGTCACATAGCTATTATTTGGATCAAGACTACTTGTAGAACTGTAAGACTTGTGCAAAGCAGGCTGGGAAGAAAACCCAAAGTTGTCTATTATTGGATACAGTTTTTTGAGGGGACAGTGACTAAGACCATCTACCTCACAAATGTCTGAGCACATGGCTATTTGCTTTATGTCAGATTCCAAAAAGTCTTAAGTAACCCCCCCAAAATATTATCCCAATTTAAAGAGGGCTCTAACCTTGGAAATAACAAATCAGCTTTTAGGGACCAATTGAGGCTACATAGTCTGTGATGATGGAACTACTCTGCCTCCAGTCTCCTTTGGTAATGTTCTGGACACAAAAGTGTAAAGTATATTTTGAACCTCTTATCATGGACACTATACTATCAATTACCACAAGAGAAATGGTTCAACAAGATTTCCAATTAATTGTGTTTTTCTTCGAGTCTGTAAAAGGGTATATAGTTCATAACCTTTAAGTGCATCAATCTTCATAGACTTTGTATTCCCATGAAATATCAGTAATGCTTTGATAGCTACAGACATTATTTTCTTCTCTTGATTTTTACATAGTATATGTAATCAATTTCACCTAGAACTAAATTATTGTCTCAAATAACAAAAATGGGTACTTGAGCATATGGAACCAGTTTAGTTGAAGGATTCTGTGGGAGGTGGGGGTTATAGAGAGGTGCCATCTGCTCAGAGGGCCTTTTATGTTTAAACAATTACTTAATGAAAGGGTTTATCCTTAAACAAAGCAGACCCTGTGGGTCTGATTTGGACCTTGTTGGATAAAATAAAGCATTGAAGGGAATATCATCTTAATTTTGATCACTGACACAAGAGGAGTATTGGTATAGACTGTCTCGTCAATCATGCCCAATAATCCAAGTGGCCAGTTGAGAAAAAAGGGTACTAAGATGCCAATCCTAATTACTCTGCCTTTTTCCTCCACTTAAGATGATGGAAGGTTTTGTTCCCCCATCCCCAACCCCCACTGAAACAGAATGAGCTTTTTAAAATAAATACTGGTCAGGACCCAGTTACTGAGCAGAGAAACACATATAGGACAATCTAATCATCTGTCAAAACCTTAAGCAGGACAGGTTCACCATTTTTTTTTTTTTTTATGGCAGGGCATAAACACTGCTAATCTCAAAACCTATATGCAGTGGATTAGGAAATCTTATGTATTTATCTCAGTATAACATAGTGACTTATTTATCTCTTAGGGGTTTCAAGTATCTCACTTTAGGAACACTATTGGCAACATTTTCCTGTCATCTATAACCATGTGTTTAGATTACATTTTTTTGGAATGGATGCTAAAGATAAGGATTAAAAAACTGGTTTTATATTAAAAACAAACAATATTTCCTGTTTTAGTTTTACTGTAGTTTCATGATATTAAGCTCTTATAGTGTGAATATGCAAAAAGTGACTTGTTTCATTCTGTGAAAAATCTAGTATTCTGGCATGCTGTTTGTGTTATTATATAATCGGGATTTCTTATAAATGTTTACTCAATAGTTTTTCTTATTTGTAGAAATAAATAAGCAATATCCACAATGTATTTTTTTAATTCAACAAATATATATTATATATATTTGGAGAGGGGTTGAAATTATATAAGTAGCAACATATGTGTGTATATATATATATATATATATATTTCACATGAATTAATTAAACTCAAAATACATTATTGAGGAAAGAATATAAATAACAGTGAAAATCACAATATTTGCTGTAATGACCACAACTCTATATAGCATTTATTTGCCAGGCGCTGTAGAAAGCATTTCCTATGTGTAATCGCATTTAATCTTCATAACAACTCTATGAGGTAGGTTTCATCACCTTGTTGTATGATTTGTTAGGATCTGAAATTCTCCAAAACTTATTTCCCTAAATACTCAGAGTCTTCTTTCCTCAGTCATGTAAATTACATTACATTACTTTCCTCAGTGATGTAAATATCCCATAGGATTGCTGTAAAGATTAAGTGACTACTGTATGGTGACCTCATCATGTAGTATATGTAGAATCTAAATATTATTGAAATATTATTGAAAGAGAGCCATAATTATTTTACTGTTTTAAATATTTATTTTTGAGAGAGAGAGACTGCATGCAAGCAGAGAGAGGAAGAGAGAGAATCCCAAGCAGGCTCCATGTTGTCAGCGCAGAGCCTGACATGGGGATCGATCCCACAAACTGAGATCATGACCTGAGCCAAAATCAAGAGTTAGGCAGGTACTCAAGTAACTGAGCCACCCAGGTGCCCCAAGAACCATAATTATTTTAAATAACATTTAAAATACTAATCCAAAGCTTTTTAATGTTCCAAAGATTCCTCACTTAATTTGACTCTTTAGGTACGCTTTAAATTTTTTTTTTTGATGTTTATTTATTTTTCAGAGAGAGAGAGAGAGACAGAGTGTGTGTGGGGGAGGGGCAGAGAGAGAGGGGAGACATAGAATCTGAAGCAGGATCCAGGCTCTGAGCTGTCAGCACAGCACCAGACGTGGGGCTCAAACTCACAGTGAGATCATGACCTGAGGCGAAGTTGGACGCATAACTGACTGAGCCACCCAGACGTCCCTCTTTAGGTACATTTTAATGACTTCTTACAGTTGTTACTATGAAGCCAGAATACTGGACCAAAAATACTAAGGAGTTTGGGTGGATGTTACAAAATGAGCTAATGGAGATGCAGGGGTAAGTTAATCTTTGCTAGGCCAGTGTTATGGTTTGAATTGTGTCCTCCCCAAATTCACATGTTGAAGTCCTAACTATATCTCAGAAGATGATCTTATTTGGAAATACAGTGGTTGCAGATACAGTGAGGTAAGATGAGGTCATTAGGGTAGACCCTAATCTGACTGGCGTCCTTACGAAAAAGGGGAAATTTGGACACAAGGAGAATGCCATGTGAAGAGACAGAGGAAGAGGATGGTCATCTACAAACCAAAGAGAGAGGCCTGGAAAAGACTCTTTCCTCACAGGTCTCAGAATGAAGTGAAACTGCTTATACCTTGGAATGTCTGACTGCCTCAGTTTATAGAGCATGTGACTCTTGATCTCAGAGTTGGTCGCGAATTCAAGTCCCATGTTGGGTGTAGAGTTTAGTTAAAAATAAAATAAAACAGCAAATTAAAAAAAAAAAAAGAAAGAAAGAAACTGCTTATACTTGATTTTGGAGTTCTAGCCTCCAGAACCACAAGACAATACATTTCTGGTGTTTAAGCCACTTGAGTTTGTTATGGCAGCCATAACAATCTAATATACCCACAATCTACTCTTTCTTCATGGGATGAAATTATCTTCTGAGTAATTACATTCAGGTAAGGCTGGGTCTATTCCAGTTCTATCCATGGACACATGACCCCAGAATAGCCTATTTTGGAAGCCTTAGTCATTGTTTCTGTAACAGGAATTGAACCATAACTTGAATGAGAAATAAATCTAAGATTTTTGTGGAGACCTACTATAAAAGAGAATTCATCATGTTTTGTTGTAAGTCATGGGTCAACAAGTTTTGAGTATTTTTTGTAAAGAACCAGATAATAAATATTGTAGTTTTTGTGAGTCATACAGTCTCTATTGTAACTAGTTGTCAGACCAGATTTGGCCCATGGCTGTAGTTTGCTCACCTCTGTTATATATAATAAAATATTACTCTGAATCATCTTGGTGTTACCATAATGGGATAGTGTCTTAAAACAAATCCATCACAGAGAAAAGTAGAGCTGAGAGATAAAGATTCCTAAAGACATCATGCCAGAGTGAAGCAAGAACATGAACATTTGGTTTTATGACCCAAATAATGTTCTCCTTTATTCAAACCATCTGAGCTGGGTGGGAGAATCTTTGCACAAAAGGAGTTCTAGATAAAACTTCCCATACAGTACCAATACATAGGAAGGACCCAATAGTAACCTTCTCTCCTATCTGATGGGCAAGTAGTGCAGACTTAAGATAGTACTCTCTTTTTTGAGGAATAGCATATTTAGGGGGAATTATTACAGATAAGCAGAGTGAATGAAACAAAGCAAAAATGGTTATGCATCTTCATACTTTCCAATTGCTGAAACTGACTCTCTTTCCAAACACTTTCCACCTTGACTATAACTGATTCTCTTTCCTTCATAAAAAGAAGAGATAACTAAAGGAATTAATTTCCTTAATGTTGTACTCTCGGCTTTCCTTTCACTCCCTATGTGTATCAAAACAAAGAATTCATCAACCTCCTACCCTTTGTGGCTGCAGTGTTCTCCAAGATGAAGTAGAATCTGTCTAAAGACTACAATATTGATCCCTGCAGAGGAGAATAAGTATATGGAGAGCGTCAAAATATGTTTGCCTTATTTGTGAAGGAAAGATGTTAGGGACTAATTGGAAAATATTTTTAAATTAATTTTTTAAGATTTAAAAATACTGTGGCTTTTATTTAATTCTCCTGATTTCATCTTTATAGGACTTTGATTAGAATAACCAGATAGGCTTTTGATGGAAGAATCTTTTCGTAGTGATCTATCAAATGAATACTGTTTTTTAACTCATTTATTCAGTCAGTCTTGTATGAATATTAAGAAATTGTGAAGTTCTTATTAAATGTACAGCATTTCTGATAAGTTCTGAGTTTGAATTTAGGTTCTAATGTTATATTGTATAGCATACATTGGCCAACCTCTCAGCCTCTCTGCATTGGTAGTTCTACACGATACAAAAAAAAAATGAGGGTCTTGCAGATTTTATTGTCTGTCGTGGTTAGTTATGTAAATAAATAAACAGACAAACACATAAATAAAAATCAGAAACTTTTTTGTGTGTCAAAGTCTAATTTTCGATGGGGAAGTGGAGGGGAATAGAAAAAAGATAGATGCTATCAATCTCATTCTGAACACAGGCCAAAAATAATTTATGGGAATGTATAAGAAAACTGCCAGTATTTATAAGCCCAGGGCATGGTGTATTTGAGAAGCAAGGAAAGGAAGATCAGACCTATTTGCTCAATGCCACTGTTTCATATTCTCTGACTTGGGACGTCATTATCTGAGCAGCTTTACCTACATGAGTGGTCAACTCATCCACTTCTCTTACTCTAAGATTAGAAGGATCATTTTTTCTATGGGAGGTCTTTTCTTTTCATAACATCTTAAAATTGCTAATGGCATAGAAATGTTCTTCGGTGCATGTTTATCTTCCAAAAATACCATATTTGATGATTTTATAACCACGATGGAACAGAACAATATGGATTTAGAGTTTCAATTTCTTCTGACAGTACAGCCAGCTGGAAAAGCCCAAGCTACTAAAGGGACTAGAATAAAACTTTCTTCATACTGTAATCCTGGATTCCAAGTGCTGGGTATCAATATTTTTTCAATTGTGATTTATAGGGTCAAAGACAGACACGTGTGAGTTTTACAGGTGTGCATGCTTCTGTTTGTGATGTTGAATTCTCAGGCCAAGACACAATAACCACATGTCTTTCTTATTTCAAAAATCCAATTCAGATTAAAAACAAAACAAAAACATGGGTTAGAGAACATTTAATATATGAGTGACTTTAAACCAGTTCATTGTTTTTTGTCTTAACCCAACTCAAATTTTGAAATAAAAATAAATTAATTTCAAACTTTGGCACTTTCATATTAGAAAGCAAGTACTTGAATATTCCTTGCACAGTAGTGGAACAGGCTGCTGAGGAGATCTGAACTCTGTGCACAAATGATGCAGCTACGTAGACAAATGGCAAAAACATCACTGTAAACATTAAAGCACTATCTTCAGCAATGGGATGTACTGTCTCCCTTAATTTTATGGGCAGCTGTTAAACAGGTAAATGCAGAACTGATTGAGAGAGAGTGGCCACCATGGAATTATGTCCATTCAAACTTTTCCTCAGAACCTTTTTATTCCCCGAAAAATCCCATGAACCTCTACAATACTACAGAATACAACCGGAAAACTACTTCCCTAGTAAAAAGAGGAGCAGGATTTCTAAATATAGAGTTCCCTGTGTTGAAATCCATGCTCAATCACACTCTCATTTATGAGAACTTATGAGCTTTGATGTTTTTTTTAAATCTGCATAGTGAGAAAACCAATTCCACCCTGCAAGGTCGATGGAAGAATTTGAAATGATCTTTGCGTGGCACACATTCATTTTGAGATATTTATTTTCTATTTTCTTCTCTGTGTTACCCCCTTCTTGCTTTCATGCAGGATCTTTCCTTTTAAGTCTTTGCCTCTGTAATATTTACGGACAGAAAGCAGTTGTTTGAAGTCAATGGTGTTTCCTCTCTTTTACAAAAAAAACCTAAGCCCTCTGTAGATGAAATAAGTCTTGTATCCTAGAGTTAGGAAAGGTAACAGTTATGTGGACCAGAGAAATATGGAAGGAGAGATTCCCAGGGGCTGGGACGTGGAAGAGGCTAGTTGGAAAGACCCCAACAGCATATAGCAGTCCCCATGCATAGTTCAGCCAGATCTAAAGATCTATGCCTTTTTCAAAGATTCTGATGGCTGTGGTTTGCTGAACCTTACAGAATCAGGAGCTATGGGAGAAGGAAGTAATGACAAAAACAAGGATGGACAAAAGATGAGCAGAAAGGCCTCCAAGACTTTTTAAAATATGCATAAGAACCTGAAATCTTGGCCAGCCTTGGAGTGAAAGGGAATTCCAGTATAACTGTCATTAAGATTTTAGTCACCTGCTTGTGCTAGGCTCAGATCACATCTAAATTGAATAAGAGAAAATAAAGAAATGCAACATTTCTGGTTTACTTGAGTTTGTAAACAAAAATCTTTTTAACTACATACTTAAAACTCCTAGCCCAATATCAGATTCATGGGTGGTATTTAAAAAATGCATATCAATTTAACCCAGCCTACAAAATGCTGACACTAAGACAAAAGTAATTCAGTTAACAATAACTAACCTATTTCTAGAGCATAAATGTATTCAGTAAATACAGTAAAATTAATAAAAGTGGCAGGAGACACATGCCGAATTAAAACATTCATGGTAAACATTTAAATAAATAAAAAGCCTGTACACTAGCAATCTGTATATCCTTTTAAATTCATAGACATGTAGTAGATATTCAGTTGCTTTTTGTTCTATTTAAAAACTGTTTATTGATCACATACAACGTGCCAAGCACTATCCAAGGCATTAACAGCCACAACATTGGAAAGACAAATAATGCACAGCCTTCACGGACCCTACATTTCAGTGGAGGAATGAATTCGTGAGGTATTTGTGTTCAGCTGCTAGTAGCTGAGGCTTGCCTAAATTCACAAGGACTTGTTAATTAGTATAAAAACAATCAGGATTTAGGTAGACCAGAGCTCACTTGTATGGTTGTTTTATACCATCTGCTTCTCCATTGTAGCATATGGCTTCCATTCTCAAAGTCACCTCACAGTCACTGATTGCTGTTGGAGTTCCAGCTATGATGTTCCTATAATGGGGATGGAAAAAGGGTAGAAGGACAATAAATACTTACTTTTGTGGAGAGCCATTTCCTTTTCTTTTTTTTAATGTTTATTTTTGAGAGAGACAGAGACAGAATGTGAGTGGGCTGGGGCAGACAGAGAGGGAGGCACAGAATCCGAAGCAGGCTCCATCCAGGCTCCCAGCTGTCAGCACAGAGCCTGGTGCAGGGCTCGAACTCACGAGCTGTGAGATCATAACCTGAGCGGAAGTCGCATGCTCAAGCAACTGAGCCACCCAGGCGCCCTGAAATGAATCTATCTTAAATTTTTTTTTCTTAACATTTATTTATTATTGAGAGACAGATACAGACAAAGCATGAGCACGGGAGGGGCAGAGAGAAGAGGAGACACAGAGTCTGAAGCAGGTTCCAGGCTCCGAGCTGTCAGCACAGAGCCTGACATGGGGCTCGAACTCACAAGCTGTGAGATCATGACCTGAGCCGAGGTCAGACGCTCAACCAACTGAGCCACCCAGGTGCCCCTAGCCATTTCTTTTTTTAAGCCGCTTTCCTGAGAACCCAGGATTTTTACTTACGTCTCATTAACCAGGAGCTGGTTAAATCAGCAGCAAAACGTACTGAGAAATGGAATCTTTTACTTAAAAGTACTGCTGTACTAATTAGATATAATGTCTAAGGAGAAGGAAAGAATAGCTGTTAGTTGGCAACTAGCAGTTCTTGACATTATGAGACAGATATTTACCCACAAATGGATGTAGGCTACAAGTCAAGTGACAGATAATGGTAGAAAAATGAAGCAGGGTCAGAGAACAGAAAATGATTGGGTTGCCCCTTTTTTAGATGAATTTTCAGGGCTATGAGGTGGTGACATTTGATCAGAATCCTAAAGAAAGTACAGAGCTTAACCATAAAGTTATTTGCAAAAAGAGCATTCCAGTCAAGGGTATAAACAGGTGCAAAGTTCCTGAGGCAGGAGGTTTGTAGCTAGAATAGGAGCATGTTATATACAAGACTGTGTGTGTGTGTGTGTGTGTGTGCGTGTGTGTGTTATGTATGATTAGAATGGAGGTGGCTAGAAAGGAGATGAAAAAGCATAAGAATTTTACATTTTGTCTCTTCACTCTCAAAATGATAGTAAGAGTTAAAAATCATCAAGTGATTGCTATGCATCAAGCAGTCTATGCTTTTCAATGATTTTCCATATTTAATCTTCACATGTTCTGTGAATTGGGTACTATCGCTAACCGATATTTTACAGATAAGAAAACTGAACACATAGATTAACTAATTGTCTAGGTTTACATATCCAATATATGGCCTAGTAGACATATAAACCCAGGCAACTCCATCTGGAAGCTCAGTTTTAACTCCCACACAATACTCTCTTCCTGGTATCCCGTAGGGCATGTTTCATTGTGAGCACACCCTTCAATGTTACTTATCACCTAGTTTAGGTCTGGTTTGGGGTAAGGGCCTTGGAGATCCTGTATTTATATTTTTATCTATGTATCCAATTTGTGGGGTCAATTTCTTTCAAAGAACACAGGACACCATTCATAGACCAAAACATGGAGACAGACCATCTTGTATCTGCTTTTAGGTTATTAAACGTGAGAAGTGCAAGAAGAGTTATTGGGGTCAAGGTGATTTGGAAATAATAAGAACTATTAACCAAAGAATCCATGCCAGCCCAATCCCTTCCAGCTCTCTTGTGTGGCTTGTTAATAATGATCATTAGCATTCCAAATGCTAACAATTTTCAAGCATCTGCTCAGGTGAGACAGATTGAATTAGACTCTTGGTCCAATACTTAGTAGCTTCATATACTTAGGCAAGCGTTATGAATCGAATTGTGTCCCACAAAAGAGGACATCAGAATGTGACCTAATTTAGAACTAGGGTCATTACAGAGGTAATTGAGTTAAAATGAGGTTATTGGTGGGTCTTAATCCAGTATGACAGGTGCTATAAAAAGCTGAGATTTGGACACAGAGACAGACATACAAAGAGGGAAAATGATGTGCAGACACACAGGGAGAAGATGGCCATGTTGCAGGAACAATGCATCGATGAGCCAAGGATTGCCAAGAGTCACTGGCAAATACTAGAAGCTAGAAGAGGCAAGGGACAATTCTTCCCTGGAGCCATCACAGAGAACACGGCCCTGTGGATATTTTGATTTCTGAGTCTAGCCTTCAGAATTGTGAGACATTGCTTTCAGCCACTTAGTTCGTGGGTACTTTGTTATGGCAGCTGTAGATAAATAGTATAGTAAGTTACTTAACTTCTGCCTGTCTCGGTTTCTTTACTTGAGAATTGGAGAATATGAATGTATGTATTGCCTGGCAAGTAGTTAATTGCTCAATAATTGTTAACACTTAAAATTATTTTGAGAATGAAAGAAAGAAATGGGGCACGCATGTATTCCATCCCTCTCCTGCTGCTGACTTCTTAAAAGCTTAGAGTATTGATTGGTATGCATAAAGCACTTAGTGTGCCACAGCAAGTCTTGCCATAGGTCTGTTTTCTTTAATCATCTCAGGTTCCCGTAGACTTTATTACCTTTATCATAAATATCCTATTCCATCATTTGCTCTTGGGTTGGCATTCTGAAGAGCAGGAAAAAATATCGTTGATACTTACTCTTTGCTATTTATGAAAAAAGAAAGATGAGTCTAGAAGCACTGGATTGTGAGTCTGGAAATCTGGGTTTTCCTCTTGGACCTGTCCTATCAACGTGACCTCAGGACAGCCCTTCGACTCCTCTCAACTTCCCTCCCTGTACGTTGAAAAGCTTGTACTTCCAATCTCCAAGATTCCTTTCATCTTGAAAGCTGACTCTAACATCCCTAGTTTGAAAATGTATGATTCTCTGGTTTATTAGTTAAAATTGTAAGCCTTAATGTAAGGTAGATCCTCATGAATTATGGGAAAGGTAACATTTTTTTCCCTAATATTTTGTGTTTAGACCTCCACATGACCACCTTGAGGACTCAGTCCCTGTTCTGGTACCTGGCATTAATTCCTAACTCTTGAAAGCCTGCCATACCAGCTGGTGCTGTCCTTAATCTAGCCCCATCAAAACTGCTAGAAAGGATAAAACTGTTTACAGGAGCATTAAGTACCAGAACTTGAGTGGTTCTCTTTCTCATTATATAAAAGAGGAACAGACATCTTCAGAACTGGGTTCAGAATTCTCATTTTCTGACTTCCAGCCCTGGGCTTTGTAATTCGTGTACTATTTCTTTTACGTAAGATTTTCTAATGAGTGATTTATCTCATCCAATTAGACATTTACTGCATTCCAAAGTTTCCAAGACAGAGCTAGTTAGAGATGGAGCTAAGTTACTGATTATATCTGCTCTAATGTGTAGGGTTTGGAAAGGCTATTTAGTCACCACAGTCCTGGTTCCCTCCTATGCTAACATTGGGCATTTTGGTGAGATGTCCCAAATTTATTATGTTTCCTAGAGGAGTAAAGAGAAGGATGGTAACTTAAAAGGAAATATGGAAGCATGTATATAATCTGTTCATGGCACTCCTCAGATTAAACTAGTCTTAGTAACTGCAGCACAAAGTAGAAAGTTTTCATTTAGTGTGGCGTATATGCAATGATTTGACTCCTAACTTTTCAACCTAATTTTTCTTTTATTTCTTATAGATATACTTAACTACTTACATTTCCAGAATATATCACTCCATTGTATGCACCAATGTCTTGAGGATATTGTGCCTTCTGTCTGGTACTTCATTTCTTGATTTGCCTACCTAATAAATTTCTATTCACTCTTAAAGACCTAACCCTAAGAACTACTATGCCAAGCCTTTTTTGTTGAACTCAAATAGAGTTCATCTCAGTTTTTTACAGCCCCAGGATACCCAACACTTACCTCTATTATAACATTTACCATATTGTATTAAAATAATTTTATATCTGTTTCTATTCTTTTTAATTGTAAATTCATTGAGGATTGAGTTTACATCTTATTTAGCTTTATTTGTCCCAAGTGCTTAGTTCGATTCATAGAACAGGGTAGATTTGCCTCAAATAGATGTTAAGTGAATGGTGGTTGGATGAAATAAAGACAATGCCAGATAGACCAAAGGAGATCACAATCAAGAGAAAACACGGGGGTGTGTGTGCCTGGGTGGCTCAGTCAGTTGGGTGTCCAACTCTTGATATCGGCTCAGTTCATGATCTCATAGTTCACGGGATTGAACCCTGCATTGGGCTCTGTGCTGACAGTGTGGAACCTGTTTGGGATTTTCTCTCTCCCACTCTCTCTGTCCCTCCCCTATTCTCTCTCTCTCCCTTTCAAAATAAATAAATAAACTTATAAAATAAAGAAAACACTAGGATGACTCTTGTCTTCAAATCCAAGGAACACTTTTCATATCTCCTACCTCCCCAACTAGTTCTAGCAACACTTTACAGATTACAGACTGTTCTTATAACTTCTTTTGGGAGGCTTAGTTTGTATTCACTGACAAAGATAAATCTGAAAAGATTTAACATACGCATATCAATATTATTTACTGGACAGTATACTTAGATTATGACATTAGGGAAAAATAAATTGTGTGTATTCCACGTAATGGTTTTACAATGGTACAAATGAACTGGATAATGGTTTTTGGGTTAGATGACTCCAGGTCACTGGCAAGCTAAATTGAACCATGTTCCGAATTGAGCTGGTTTTAGAAAACATTGGTTGCCAAAGATTCCTCTACACTCCAGTACTTTTTGACACTTGAGGCTTACAGTAGATTTTTTTGTGTTAAAATGATAAAATCTGTGCCAAAAATTTTTAGTGGGGGATGCACTGCAGAGGGGAGGCTCTATGAGTTGGGGTTTATTATGCACTATTTCCTGTTTGGAATGTGAAAAGAAGGGATGGGAGGGGAACCATTTATAAACACGGATGAACATTGAACAATATGAGTTTACTCCCAGCAACTGTTCCATGCCAACGCCTAAGGCAAGTTCATGCAAATCTTACTTCACCAGAAATGAGTTTGGATTCTTGGATTATTATGGCTCCTGGGATTTTTGACCACAAAATAAAAATTTTAAATTACCTGAATTGACCTTAATATATGTTGGCTATGGTGAACTGAATGTATTCACTCACTCAAATGACAAGAGGAATTTGTTAAGCATTTTACTTTTGTTTGGAATTAGAAATGCATAGATGAAGGAAGAAAACTACCCTTAATTTTTTTATAGTTTACTTGGGAAAACAGTAATATTTACAAAAACACAGTATAAGATGGAACATATTATTAAGAGATAAGAGTGAAAGATTATTGGATAATAGATGGACCATGTGACTATTCATCTCTGAGTGCATAAAGAAGGGTTGGAGAAGGTGATATATGTGGTCAGCTCTGACGGATGAGTAAGAAAATGCAAGAATGACATTACCAGATTGAGAAAAGTGTGTATGTCTTATCACCCCACTGAATATCATCACCATTTCAATGAAAAAATGCTTTTTCCAGTAACAAAAATGCAGTAATGAAAGCAGCAATATGAAGCTTTCTAAACATTTCCATACTCTGGGAACTATAGTCATCCCTGTTGACTAACAACAGAAAAGTTTCACTAGAATAGGGAGCAAGAGGAACTCATACATTGCTGGTAGCAGTGTATATTTTACAACCTATTTCTAAAGTGTTTGATATTTATCTTCTAAAACAGAATATAATCATCCTCTACTACCCAGCAAAATATGCTTATGAATATTCATATATAGATCACATTCATATGATGTGAACATGGATATAGATATTAATATATAGATAGATACATAGGTAGATAGATGATAGATATCTAGCAGAAATATGGATATACTAAAAGACATGAATGGGAGTGTTTATGGCAGCTTTATTCTCAATAGCACCAAACTGAAAAAAAAAAAAAAAACAAATAAATTATGATATAGACTTCAATAAAATACTATTATAGGGATGGTAAGGAACACAATTTTGCTACATGCAATAACAGGGAAGAATCTCATAAACATAATGTTGAATGAATAAGTCAAGCACAGATGAGTCTGTATTATTCTGGTTATCTAAGGTTTAAAATTGGCAAGAAAAAATCGATACACTGGAAGTCATATGGTTTCTGGGGTTTTATTTCTTGACCTAGACAGTGCTTTTGTTTATATCTACATTACAAATGTTCATTAAGCTGTACCTTTAGAATTGTCACACTTTTCTATATATTTGCTACAGTTCAAGAAAGATTTAGCAAATTTTAAAAAGAAAAAAATGTAATTGTATCTTATTTCCATTTTTATAAAAGTTCTTTCTGTGTGTATATCCAAATGGAATGACATTCATCAACTATTCTCTTGTTATTTCTAGATGCTGGGGTTTTGAGTATCTTTCTTTTGTGTTTATATACATTTTTCTTTGTACTTTTTTGTGTTGACTGTTGTTTTCAAAACAAACTTATATCACCTTTACTAAAGCAGTTTATTGAACACAAAAGATCATCAAGAACAGTGTTTTATGCATACACCATAGATGAAAAAAGTTCTAGGTTTGAAAACTGTAATATATATATTTTATTCGAAATTACAAATTCCATAAAAAGAAGGATGAATATTATTTATTTATTTATTTGTTTATTCATCACCAGAAGCACAGTGTTTTCTAACAATGTCTTATAAACAGGAGGCATCCAAATGATACTTGTTGAATGACAAAATCAAGGTCTTCACCCTACAATTTTAAAGTCATTGGCAGTGACTTCTGGTGTCACCCTTGTTTGATAACAAGAAGACAAATACATAAAAATTCCTTATTTATTCCAGAGCCCAACTTACCTATTTCAGGAAGTTTTTTCCACCTTTTTTTTTTTGACAAAACCTTTGTAATGGCCAAGTGAATACTGATTTCATGGAAGAACTGGAGAACGGGGGTTCAGGAAGCCATTAAGCAGCGGGCTAGCATTGCAAGTCCCTCAACATCTTGAGATCTGAATTGCATCATCCATATAGTAGGGAATGGAACAGGAACACCATTTACTGAGATGACTATACATGATTTTACATCTGTATATCAATGACCATAAAGCATACAGAGCCCAGAAAATTTTTGTTGGTGTGATTGTGTTTTGCAGTGTTACTATGGAGGATTCTTCTCCATCAAAAGTAGGTAATTACCTGTATGTATTAGCTCTCAGGTGTGATGGTAGATTACTCTCACAGACAAAGGAAAGACATATATTTTGAAAATTTCATACTTACTCTTCACCTTTAATCTGAAGGAACTATTTCTGGTTGAATTTTCTTAAGAATAAACAATACCAAACTTTGCACATATAAAACAAAAGAGCTAATACCCAGAGTAAAAACAAATGTCCAGTTATACCTATGAAAAATCAGAAAGATCTATGTAAAAATTGTGTTTGAGAGACATGATGTCTTTTATGAGAAAATTTACTTACTTTTGTCCAAAGTAAAATTACTCTGAGCTTCTCCTTAGTTAGGAATTTTCCTCTGTTGCAATGACCTCTCTGGATCCCATGGTCCGTTGTGAAGTCAAACACCTCTTATGATGAAATATCCAAAGTCTGTAAACCATAAACAGTTAATGTAGTTAGAGGGTGCTCTAAAATGGGTATATCAACATATATGTTTTACTTCAGAGCCAGTAAGTTTTTACTATTTCAAATCTTTATGTGCTTCTCACCCTTGAGGGCTAAGAAAAAAAAATATTTCAGTTAATATTATATAAAAAGTAAATATTAGGTATAGAGATGAAATTTTCTCATAACCCAATAGGTAAAGAATGTTGAACCAAAATTGTCAGGGGACTTGTGTTCTAATTTATTTCAACCCCTAACTATCTGTACGACGTTAGATAAAACATACTGTAGCAGGTTCAACAGAGAATGGGACAACCACTATAGACAATTTTTCCAAGGAGTTTTTGTGGTCAAGAACGTGCACAACAGTTCTATGCCTGAAGAGGTGCAAGGGATCAAGTACGTTTATAGTTTTAAGGTAGGACATTTTACCATACTGAAAATTTACCATACTACAAAAAGGCACGGTGAAGGTGGAGTTGAGGGAAAGAAATGTTGATGCAACAACTAAGTCCTTGAACAGGTGGGAGAGATATTTAAGTGGGCCAGAGTTGAAATTATTCCTTTAAAAATACTGCCTTAAAGATGAAAATTTGGAATGCCCTGGTAGGCAAAGAATCCAATGAAATTGAAATTGAATTAAAGCAAAGAGAACATGAAATGTATAGTGAAAAGGGGAAATTATAAATATACTCTATATACTCATAAACAATTTTAGAAATATTGTCCTTAATCTGCAGTTGTATGTTTTTTCAAACCCATTGTGCTTCATCATTTTTTTCTTTTCCAATTCTATTTGTGTTTTGACTAATTAGCCATCATTAAATGTAACCAATGATGGTAGAATGGAAAGTTAGGAGTTTTTATACACAACCTCTCTTCCCTAAGAGAAAACAGATATTGCCTAGGTTTGGTAAGCAACTTTTAAATTTTCACCTTTATATAAAAATCACCTCTGAGAATATCAAATGAACATGACATTGGATGCATTAGTTTTATTTGTTTAATTTAATTTAATATATTTTGTTTTATTTATTTTATTTTATTTTATTTATTTTATTTTATTTTATTTTATTTTATTTTAAGCTTTCTTTAAATCTTTATTGGTTAATTTTTTTCCCCCAAATCTTATATAAATTCTAGTTGTGTAACATATATTGGTTTGAAGAATAGAATTTAGTGATTCATCAATTACATATAACGCTACTCAACAGAACAAGTGCCCTCCTAAATACCTATATGCATTTAACCCATTTAACCTATTTAATTCACCCACTTCCCATCCATCAACCCTCAGTTTGTTCTTTATGGTCTGCTTCCCTCTCTTTTTTTTTCCCTTCCTCTATTTCCATCTATTTTGTTTCTTAAATTCCGCATATGAGTGAAATCATATGGTATTTGTCTTTCTCTGACTGACTTATTTCACTTAGCATAATACATTTTAGCTCCATCCATATCATTGCAAATGGCAAGAATTCATTCTTTTTGATGACTGAGTAATATTCCATTATGTGTGTGTGTGTGTGTGTGTGTGTATGTATACATACATACATATACATATGTACATTCATGTACATATACGTAGGTACATACATGTGTATACATATACATGCATACACACATGCATACCACATCTTTTTTATCCATTCATCAGTTGATGGACACTTGTACTCTCTCCATAATTTGGTGGATACATTAATTGTAGATCACACATTTCATTGGGAAATGAGTTCTTGGTCACAGGCAATGTTTTGTGAGAAACACTGACATAAAATATTTAGTTTTCCATAAATTGAAGCACTGGTAGAGGCCTGATGGTTAAAGGGGATATCGAAAAACACAGAATCATTGATATATGTATAATTAATGATAATATAATTACACACGTGTACATCTTTTGTTGTATATATATATGTATATATAGTGTATAATATATATAATCTAGAATCAAAATATATAACTATGCCAGTGAGAATAAAGCATTGTCTGCTTTGTTATCAGAAAGGCCAGTAGAGATAGCCACTTTTGAACAGATTAATTAACTAACAGGATGGTATCGTATTTGAAATTTTGAGTTGGTAATTGTCCTGTCAAATTGCAAAGCCTGTGATGATAGAACACTGTGGCCATGATGTAGGGGATTCTTTACCTTCAAATGTATTCTCCTAGACCCACTTATGGTTATAAGAGCACATGGAGAAGGAAAGATACTAATTTCCATGGTAAGGAGTCATCCTGTTCTTGATTATTAGAACGCTGATTATTAGAAGATTTTTGGTATCTCTGCTTTTGGACTCAAGCTATTCTCTGGTTTTGTTTAGGCATTGATCCTTGTATGTGAACTTGCCCAGGAATTGATTTATGTCCTGAGATATAACCAACTTTTCTTGCCAATGCTGGCATTGAAGCATTATGTTCAAAAGTGGCCCATGGAGAGAGAACTTTCTTTCTTCACTGTTCACCCAGGGCTCAAGGCTTTAGGGACTTGTTAGTGATGGCTACCTTACTTAGGCTATAAGAACCAACCCCAGACACCCTCATAGGTGCATAGAAGGTTGTGGAATACTGTGGATGAAGGCGGTCAGGGTAGTTTTGAACATAGTGGCCTTCAGATCCATGTATTCATGCATCTAAGCTCATCCTATAGAAGTCTCTACTGGCCCAGATCTGACATGCTAAACTTTATAAAAATGGGGGTTTATAAAATTCTCTGGCTGTATTTATTATTTGAGATTATGCATAAAGTAGATAAGTGATTACATTTACTTTTTCTCCAGTTGCTTTTCTTAGAGTCAGAGAGATCCACACAACATCATTTCTTAGAGTATTCTCAAGTGGTATTCTCACATAGAAGACAAGGTTCTGGACCCCAAATAGTGAGAAGACACTGGAGAAACAAAGGTAAGCAAGCTTCTCCACCCAGGGACTTCTCAGAGCCTTTACCTGCTGATGGGCATGGTGAACCTTCTGGAGAGGGACATGGCATGCCATGGTTCTCCAAATTAGATTAGGATTGGGAAATACTCCCCTTGGGAATAATGGATCAGGTCCGGTTTTCAAGTTTTGAATTTTCTATAGCTATGCTAGCTGTGGAAACTAGCCAAATGGAGGTTGTTTATGGGGTTACCCCACTTTTCCTTAAAGCTTTTTCTGATGTGCTCTTACCCCATTTCCCCTTCTCCATCATTCCTAATCAAAACATTTTTTTCCTAAAAACAAAGTCTTTTTCCTCTCGTAAAATTATTATTTGACTATTATTTATCCCTCACTTATCACTTAAATTCAAGTTCATAGATAGTTACTTGCATGTCTGTTACCCCTTCTAAATTGCAAATTTCTTTTTTGTTTCTTTAAATTTTTTTTTAATGCTTATTTATTTTTGAGAGACAGAGAGAGACAGAGTGTGAGTGGGTGAGGGGCAGAGAGAGAGGGAGACACAGAATCCGAAGCAGGCTCCAGGCTCCAAGCTGTCAGCACAGAGCCCGATGCGGGGCTCGAACCCACGAACCATGAGATCATGACCTGAGCAAAGTCAGATGCTTAACCAACTGAGCCACCCCGGCGCCCCTTCAAATTTCTTTAATATACATAAGCGACGCGTCCTTTATCTTTGATCCTTAGTTTGAGTTTACAAACTAGCAGTCTGTGGGCCAAACCCAGTCCATAGACTGCAGGGTATTACAGAAAAATACTCTTTGAGTTAGTTGACACTATTTAAATTTTAAGAATTTTATGCTTTGAGAAACCAGAAGACCTGGCAGTAATTAGCTGGTATTCCAGCATGGCCAAAATTGGCAGAAGTTAAATAGCAAATGTCCTCCTTACATAGGGCATGCACTGTCTTGTGCATCAGGTTTCCATCCGGGCTGCTTCTTAAATTTGCTTCTTCTTGTGTTGGAGGTATCTGAGTGGACAGCCCTTGTTTTGAGACCTTGCTAAGCAAAAGAAATAGAGTAGTCTTTCAATAAATGTTGCCTTAAAAAAAGTATTAAGGGGCACCTGGATGGCTCAGATGGTTAAGCGTCCAACTTGGGTTCAGGTCATGATCTCGCAGTCTGTGAGTTCCAGCCCCATGTTGGGCTCTGTGCTTAAAGCTCAGTGCAATAGAGACTGCTTTGGATTCTGTGTCTCCCTCTCTCTGCCCTTCTCCTGCTCTCTCTCCATCTCTCTGTCTTTCTCTCAAGAATAAACATTAATTTTTTTTTAAGTGTCGACTAGTTTAAAATTGAAGTGTGTTTTAGTTCAGATTCTTCCAGAAGCAGATCCACAGACAAAGATTCAAATTCAAATAGTTTCTTTGAGATGTAAAAGAAATAACATAAGTGATTCAAAGAAACAAAAAAGGGTGCTCTTGGCCAGCTGTCTCTGTAGGTAACTAGAGTTGATCTTTCAGGAAAGTTCTAGTAACAGTGGAAAATATACAGCTTAGAATCATTAAAGGGAAAGAGAATTGGAATATCTATATACCAACTCCTGTCAGTTAGACCCTGGGGGGTGTAATGCCTAAACATATTTATCTGCAACCCATATAGGCAGACCAGCTCCATCAGATTTTGGGAAAAGCCCTCAGTCTAGAGATGCTGATTTGAATATTTGGAAATTAGACAGAAGAAGCTAGAAGGGCAAGATTCCAGAAATATCAATAGGGCATTGGCAGAGGCCCTCACAAACTGGTCTGGTCGGAAGAAGAAAGGAAGGAACGGCTAAGCATTTCTGTTAGGTGCAGTTAGAACTGATTTAAACTCGTAAACACACAGTTATCCCTTGCCCCTGTTCCTCCAGCTTCCCACCTCACATTTCCAACCACAGAGTAGTAAGAACACTTTTTTCTCCTGTTCCATTTAGAAAGTCCTCTCAGTAAGGGATCTGCTCCTCTTGTGTTTTTGTTCTCCTTCCAGACTTCCGAAAGTTTATTTAAACTTGATGCCATATGGATGACAATGCCCAGAGCAGACCAGCCCATAGGGTGACAGGAACCTTGAGTAACATTAGATATGGCTCTGTCCAGAGTTCACTTGGAAATACAAGAAAATTCTTGTTCCTCTTGATGTAAATACATTTGCAATTTCATTCAATATTTGCAAATAAAAGTTACTTGTTATTGAAAATTATTCGAGGTTGAAAGGAAAAGTCATTCAAGATCATCAAAGTGTATTTCACTGATAAAGCGATGTTTGTGTCTCACTGTGTTGCATGAAATGTGTTCCTTTCATAAACAACAGGAAAAATTTTAAAATAGATACTTCTGCTTTTAGAGAAAGAAAAGAAATAATCAAATTGAACTCCCCTAGATATCCAGACAAAGCGGAAAGTTTCATTCTCCTTCCCTTTTAAGTGGGAATATAGTTAACTCCTGAGAACTTTCCTCTGTATGCCTGTGTATCAATGCAGCTATATGAAGTCACTCTGGGATTGTGAGGCTTCTAAGATTCTAGAAGCAGGATTTGGGCTCAGTTTGCTTTTAAAAAAATAAGATAAAAATGCTTCCCCCACTCCCCTTTTCTAAAGAGTATTGATTTCCCTTAGGAACTAACAGAATATCTCTAGCCATGCTTAATTTGGAGTTCATGTGGTATTGAAACTCTGTGACAAACTACAATTTTTTTTTCCTGAATTAGTTTTTTCATGTGCTGTACTTTAAAATTAACTTATAGTTGCTATTAAAAGGTAAGACTTGATGCTCAAAATTTTATTTTCTTTTTGTTTATTTTTCAATGAATTATCACCTAATTCAGAGAAACCTGGGAAATTCAATAACATGTTTAGATTTCTGGGAGGAAGCTATAATTTTTATAATCTAAAAATAAGTATTTATTTTATTAGATTTAATATATGCTTTGAGTTTTGTCATGGTTTATTGTTATTTAAGAACTACAGATTTAATGTAGGGGCGTGGTACGCGTCCATAAGGGAGGGGGGAAGAGATTGCTCAAACACTGTGAAGTAAAACTTGTAATCATTTTAAGGTTTAATCACCATATAAACAGAATATTAAAAGTAGATATTAACGTGTAATCTGAGGAGTAACATTTATCTTTTACTGACATAAAACTGTTTAAAGTGTTAGCATTAAAATTCAAAATAAATGTGGTCATTTTGACATACATCCAATGTACATTTCTCAAATATCTAAGCAAATATTAGTTTTGACATATGTCTGCTAGGAAATGAGAACACTATCAGAAGACTGAGTACTTTTTTCAAGGTGTGCGGTTTGTGTATGCATTCCTACGAGATGGTTCTGAAGCTCTACCCATGCCTGGGGTTGCTTATTAATACTTAGAATATAAGTACTTCCAATGGACTTGAAAGTGGTGTGAGAAACAGATGTTTTGCCTGAAGTTTATATTTTTCATGCATACCTGCCTGCTCATTCCAAAAAAGGCAGACCTCAGAAACTGAAGAAGAAAAACCATGCCCTGTACCTAAAAGCAAACGAACAAACTAATACAAGCTGTTAAGTATAATTTGCTTCCTTAATAAAAATAGACATTGCTGGGATAGGCAGATTACAGCAAGTATGATATTGAATGTGTCATTTTTCCCCCAGTCTGCTGAATCTCCAGCTCCAGCTCTGTTATTATTTCATAAAATTTGAGAGCTCTGATGCAAACATAATATGAGTCTGAATACCTTCTGTTTGTATAATTGCAAATCCTAGAGTGATAATGAATATAGAAATAATACTCATTTTAGGGTCATGGATCTTTGGAAATTGTTTAAAAAAAAGTATACAAACCCTTTTTCTAAGACAATACCACAAAATCCATCCAAAATTCAGGGGATTCATGGGCTTCAATAATTCCATCTGTAGAGATCATAGGCCTCATTCTAAGTACTTTGTATATAGTTCCACTTTATGTAAATAAAATATTACTATTTATTTTTAAAAGACATCTCTGTAAGTAACTTGCTAATCTTGAGATTAGTCATAATTATTTAGAAAAATATCATCTTCTTTACTTAGACCTCTTGTGGACCACAATGCAACGATTGTTGTGAAAGTGCTTGGTAAGTTTATAATCGTGATTCATTCATTTGCCAAATATTTATTGAACACTGACTATGTCCCAAGTTTTGTTCAATGGGCTAAAGGTGCCAAGATGAAGAAAACAGGGTACAGAAGAAGGGGCACATGTTCTGGGGCCAGACATGGGTCCACATCTTGGGTTATCTTACTAGTTGATTCCTTTGATTTTATATATGTATAAATATATATAATGTATATATATAATAATATATATATAGCATTTATATAAACAGTTAAAGTATTAATAGACTAACATACCAATTATATATATTTATCTATATTTTATATATTTAATATATTTACATAAAAATGAATGATATGTAATTATATAAATTTTATATAAATATGTATTTATGTGAAAAATTTTTTACTTATTTCATATGTGTACGAAGTATATACATATATATGAGATGATATATAAGTCCAAAACTTACAAGGATTAAATAGTAGGGGAAAACATGGGGAAAAAAAGCATGAGAAAGGATCTACCATTAATATACTTCTGGTACTTTATTAATATTTGTTTCTTTCTTTCTTTCCTCCTTTTGTACCCCTAAGGTAATTCAATTACTAATGAGACAAACACACTTGAAGATAAAGAATTACAGTGTTGGAAGATAGGAATAAACACAAAGAAGGCAATGCCTAACTCTGCCTTAAGGAATTGATGAACCTCTCTTCAAGGAGGAGCTATCTGAGTTAAGATACAACTGAGAAGTAAGATTTCTCAGGTTGAAGAAGAATAGAGAGGCACATTTGAAGCATGAGAAATGCCTTTGAAGGGTGCAAAATTATGGACTTCAGTGAAAGTCAAAATGTTTGTACAGCTGGATAGGGAAAAATAGGGATTTGGGTGAAGTTCATGGAGGTTGGAGAGAAAATGATAAAAACAAAGGTTGGTCCAGATACAAAGGGTTATGTATGCCACATGAGGGAGTTTTCCTTTTGTCCTTTAGGGACACGGGGGCCATTATATGTGTTTCAATGTGACTAAAACTTGCTTTTGAGCAACATAGACTTGGACTATTATCTAAGACTCAGTTTTCAATTTGTGAAATAGGAAGAATATTAGTACGCAGTATATAGGCTCACTTTATGGAATTTAAGTGTGATAGAGCAAGTGAGCCTTCTTGCCGCAGTGCCTGGAATATGGTCAATATTCAATAGATATCAACCATTGTAGTGAAAAAAAAATCTCATGAAATTAAGCGCTACCCTTTTTGATCTGGCACTTTCCTCTTGTAGATTCTTGCCCTAGGCAGCCAGAGCCATCACTCTGCTTCAGGAAAACAAAATTTTTATGGCACAAGTGTTTTTAAAATAGGTTCTTCAAGTCTAGTAAGAGGCCATTTTAGAAAATATAATTTTTTATTTACAAGAGCAGGATTTTGTTAGAAAGAAAAAAGACTCTGAAGAATCAATGGGAGAAGGTTTTGAAGAATGCAGGATATAAAGCATATTTTTAAACAAAAGATCAAACGGATGATAAAGGAAGACTATCTGCTTACGTCCCAGAGGCTAAATGAACTTCATATGGACTGTAGGGAAGTTAGAGAAGAATTGGATTGAGATGTGTCTTTAAGACGTTCTATTGGGCTTGAGGCGGGGAACTACATCTAAGGGTTCTGGGGAGAGTGAATTCAGTAGCAGTAGGGCTGACCACCATCACCTGTTCCTAGTGTCAGGGAGCATCATGAAAGGCAAGCAGATGTCTTGGGGCTTCTTAGCTCATGAAATGAGCACTAAATGTCCTCTGCTGAGGAGTCAACCGGTTGGCCTTCCCACCACTTAGTGGGAGACCTTCCACTTTTCAGTGGGGGATCTTCCATCAGTAGCTGTCCGAGTTGTCTGAGTATTTTCCTACACAAGTTTCTTCCTGTTTACTTCTCGATTCCTGTCTGCACTGCACTGTACATATATTTTCCTTTCTCATTATCCAAGTACACTTGTAAACCCCAGACACTGATGGTAGAATTGGTGACAAGTGAATAAGTTTAATGTTGGCGAAGAAAAAGTCCTCGGCATCCATAGTTGCTGAAACCCGTCCCCAGTTTGCCATTAACAGAAATTTAAGAATCATTTTAGCATTATTATTGGAAGATAAAAATAACTTAGCAGAGTGTGGGAAAATCCCAGGTGACAGACTAAAATAAGGCATATATTTTACTGGTAGATTGCTCACAGAGACTTTATATTTTTTGGTCATGATTGTTCCTGGCGCAAAGCAGAGTGATGATATATTGGAGGGCTTTTGGAGTTTCACATCTAATGCCTTGTTTCCTCTTCAGGCTTGGGGATAGCCAGACCATGTATTCGTAAACCCCCCTAAATCTGGTTTTCTTATTGTAAGTGGGATTAATGATATGTAATCTTCACTCAGTTATAGTTACAATGAGGTAATGTATGAGAAGAGTTTAGTTATTAGTATTATTATCATTATTATTATTATTAACAAAGCCTGTTCATACAGGATTCTATTTACACTCTTTGTTTTATATATATACTTCATTCAGCTCATTGATGACTATCTTAATGGTAGAGTGAGGGGCAAAAAAGTAACAAACCATCAAAAGATGAAATCAAGTGCCTGGTTAAAACAGCCACCCTTTTGGACCAAACAGAAAGTTTGTTTATGAATCTTGAAAGAGAGTGGGGAGTCTGGGCAGGTTAAGATGGTCTACCTCATCAAGACTTCAGTTTTTGAAGTTGTAGCTGGAAGGGTTGAAATTTACAGTACTTTTCTTCAACCATCAATAATACTTTCATAGAAGCCTAGTAATTTCTGGAGGAAGCGTGTACATTTAGTGAGGGGAATTTTTGCTTGTGAATTTTCAAGTGTGAAAACAGTCATTTTTGATTATTCCAGTATTCTGATTTAGCACATGTATTGATTCTGAGGATAAGGCAAAATCTGCTACATTTTGATGTTTAGTAGTGAAATATGATGTGATTTGAAAGGAACTTTTGATAACAGATATGGAGAAAATCATGTCCTTAATTTCATAATAGTGGAGTAGATTTAATGTATGGTTATAAGATATATATTTTATGACTCCCTCTCAAATAAGACCTTCCCTATATGCATAAATTTTACTGAATTTTCAAACACACAAAAAACTTTACAAAAATTCAGACCACTGGATTCTGGAAATGTGCTATAAAAAATGTTACAATAAAATACAATTCATATTTTGAAATTTCTAACTAATACTAAGCATTTTTATTAGAGAAGTTACTGCTAATCATTTGAGATTTTGAGGAATCTACAATAGAATAATAAATACATTCAGTGTATTCTTAATAGATAATAGAATAATGACAAAGATACTTGCAGATTTTATTTACTTATTTTTCATACTGATGCTCATCGAGTGAGTTATTCACCAAATCATATTGTCTAAAGATATTTTAAAGTCTCAACAAATCACATCTTTCTGAAATCATCTTAATGGAATTTAGTTTGAGTTCTTTCCTCGAGTATTAGATTTAATGTTATTAATGTGATTCCTATGGATATTATGTCCCCTATAAATCAGTATTTATAAACCAGAGTCGGAAGAAGGAGGTCCTAAGATCCTATTCTTTCCTGGATCCTTGATTCCTTGCTTATCCCTTATCTTGGCTTAACTCCTTGCAAACGTTGCTAATAGTAACCAAAAGATGAAAGATTTGAAATTTCCACTTGTTTTCGTCTCTTCTATAATGTTAACTTATCTAGAGAGCTAGACTGTGAGACCCATGTTTATGTTTTATTATTATCAGTAATTCTCAATGAGACTTTAATTGCTTTAATTTCTGTTCTGAATGTGGTGTCTGGGATGTGTTCCAGAATTTCTTCCTTTGAAAATAATAATAAAAATACATCTAGGTTTTGATTTTGCAAACATGTCTTTTGTTTAATGGTTCACTGCATGAAATGTTAGTGAATTATATGTTTTGTTATCTTCAATTTTATTATAAATTCTAACTGCAGGGGCTTGTTGAAAAAACGGTTGAGGTGACTAGTAATAATCCAATAAGAGTTAATGAAGCATTTTCAAAAATTTGTTTATCAAATTTATATTTTGAATCATGTTTTTTTAAGTCCTTGCTACTTATAAATTACTTCATAGTGAATGAGAAGTTAGACATGAGGTGAAGCTTTCCGCCTATTTCTTATTTTGTTTTCCCTTGACAGATGATAAGCCCTTTGTCATTTAATATTTAGCTCTATTTTCAGATAGAAGCTTCATAACAAAGCAATGAAAATGTTTAAGTTGGGAGTTGTCAACATTATACAGTTGGTATATTGTATAAACCAATTTCAAAAGATGTAATTTTGCAGTTACATATCTGTTTCCAGGGCAGAAATGTTGCTGAAAACTTCTTTCTCTATTGGACTTTATGGTATCAAAAGCTATTTTTCATTGACTTTGGGCTATTCTTTTGGGAAATGTGTTAAACCAAGTATAGAAGAAAAATCACAGATCAGAATTGGGGAAACTTTTAGAGCTGCATCTTTAATGCAGAACAAATACACTATTATAACTTCAATGAGTCATATTTTATACTTAATAAAGTCCACCTGTTGCAAGTATACAATTCAATGATTTTTAAAGTAAATTTGCAAGTTGTACAACCATCACAATAAATCAGTTTTACATCTCCAACCCCGATAAAATCCCTTGTGTTCGCTAACCATAAAACTCTTTCCCCCACATCCCCTACCCCTACCACCTCAGGCAACCATTAATCTATTACCTATCTCTACAGGTATACCTTTTGTGGATATTTCACATAAAAACAATAATGTCATATATGTTCTCTTGTGTCTGGGTTCTTTCATTCAGCACACCGTTTTTGAGCTTTGTTCAGAGTGTACCATGTATCAGTAGTTTATTTCTTTTTATTGCTGAATAGTATTCCGTTGCATGGCTAAACCACTTTGTCTATCCATTCATCAGTTGAGGAATATTTAGGCTCTTCTAATTTTTGTCTGGCATTAATAAAGTGGCTAAGAGTATCTGTGTGGAAGTCTTCCTATGGATATATCTTTTCATTTTTCTTAGATACCTAAGAGTAGAATTCCTAGGCCATAGGACAAATGAATGTTTAACTTTTTGAAAAATTTTTATTTAAATTCCAATTAGTTACCATACAGTGTAATATTAATTTCAGGTGTACAACATAGTGATTCAACACTTCATTCAACACCCAGTGCTCATCACAACAGGTGCACTCCTTAATCCCCATCATCCATTTCATCCCCCTCCCCACCCACCTCTCCTCTGGTATCATCAGTTTAGTAAGATTTTGGTTCTTGGTTTGCCTGTCGCTCTCTCTCTTTTTTCCCCTATGCTCTCTTGTTTTGTTTCTTAAATTCCACATATAAGTGAAATCCTATGGTATTTGTCTCTCTCTGATTTCACTTAGCATAATACTCTCTAGTTCCATCTAAATTCTCTTGATAACTAATATATATATATATATATATATATATATATATATATATATATATATCACATCTCCTTTATCTATTCATCAGTCTGTGGACACTTGGACTGTTTCCATAATTTGGCTATTGTAGATAATGCTGCTATAAACATCGGGGTGCATGTATCCATTTGAATTAGTATTTTTGCATTCTTTGGGTTAAAACCTAGTAGTGCAATTGCTGGATCCTAGTGTAGTTCTACTTCCAACCTTTTAAGAAACTCTCACCCTGTTTTCCAGTGTGACTCCACCATTTTATATCGCCACTAGAATGTATATGATGTCTCATTTCTCACATTCATTTATTATTGTCTGTCTATTTTATTAAAGCCATTTTAGTGAATGTGAAATGGTATCTAGTGTGGTTTAATTTGCATTTTCTAATGATTAATAATGTTGGGCATCTTTCTTTATACTTATAAACCACTTTTGTATCTTCTTCATTCAAATGTATATTCAAATTGCTTGCTTACATTTGTTGGGTAATTTCCTTATTATTGAAGTATAAATATTTTCTGTATATTCAAGACATGAACCTTTATAAGACACATAATTTACAAAATATATTCTTCTGTTTATTTTTCAATTTTCTTGATGATGTCTTTTGAAGCACAGATAGGTTGGATTTTGATGAGGTCAAACTCACTGTTTTTTAAAATTTTATGCATCATGGTTTTGGTATCATATCTAAGAAACCTTATTTAACCCAAGATCTTAAAGATTATCTCCTACATAGATTTCTATATATGCTGTAACAAATCATCACAAACTTAGTGGCTGAAAACAATATATATTTATATTGAAGGTTTGCAGTTCAGAGTTCTGAGACGGATCTCACAGAGCTAAAATAGAGGTGTTGGCAGATGTGTATTCCTTTCTGAAATTTATTAGGGGAGAATGAATTACCTGGCCTGTACCATCTTCTAGAGGTCACTGACATTCCTTTGCTTGTGGCCCTCTTCCTCAATCCTCAAAGCCAAAACAGCAAGTCAAGTTTTCGCCTTGTATCATTTTTATCTGACTCTGACTTCCGTTTTCCCCCTCATCTACTTTTAAAGACCCTTGTAGTTACATTGGCTCTTCTTAGCTGAAAATACTTCTATTTGAAGTTCAGGTAATTAGCAACTTCATTCTATCTGCAAACTTAATTACCCTTTGCCATGTAGCTATGACAGGAATGGGCCTCCCTGAGAGGCCATTAGTCTTCCTCACACATAGACTTTACTTTTGATGTAATATCTAATAAATTGTTGCCTAACCCACGGTCCATGAGATGTTTTCCTATATTATCTTCCAAAAGTTTCATTATTTTAGCTCTTATATTTAAGTTTGTAATAACTTTTGCATTATTTTTATGCATAGTACCAGAGTCTAAGTTCATATTATTGTGGATGTATAGTTGTTTCATCAAGAAAGGTATACTTTTCCTTAATTGCTTGCTTTTTGTCTTTGTCAGAAATCAATTAAGTAAAAATGTAAGATTTTATTTCTAGACTCTCAACTCTGTTCCATTAATGTGTATGCTTATCCTTATTCCAGTGCTACTTTGTCCTCATAACTGTAGCTTTACATGAAGTTTGAAAGTGGAAAGTTAAAGTCTTCCCGTTTTGTGCAATTTTTCTCAAAATTGTTTTGGCTATTTTAGATCTTACCTTTTTACAAGTCCACATACATTTTGAACCACTTTTCAATTTATGCAAAAAAAAAAAAACTGCTGGAATTTTGAAAAGGTTTGAGTTGAATCTACAGATCAACCAAGAATAGTGTCCATCTTAATAATACTGAATCTTAGAATCTGTGAACATGGAATTCTCCTCTAATAATTTAAATCTTCTTTATTTTTTTAAAGTTTATTTTACTATTTTGAGAGAGAGTGTGAGACAGAGGGAGTAATAGAGAGAGAGAGGGAGTGAGAGGGAATCCCAAGCAGGCTCTGCACTGTCAGCGCAGGGCCTGCAGCAGGGCTCAAACTCAGCAACGGTGAGACCATGACCCGAGCTGAAACCAAGTGTCAGATGCTTAACTGACTGAGCCACCCAGGTGCCCTTAGATCTTCTTTAATTTCCTTTACTGATATTTTCTCATTCCAACTATAAAATTCTTACACTTCTTTGATTGAACTTTGTTTTTTGTCACTATTATGAAGAGTTATAGAATAAATATGCTTTGATTACATATTAATGCTAAAAATTTTTAAATATGCAGTTGTATTTAATTAAATGAGGAAGGCTATCCATAACAAATAACTTGCAATTGTTTTGTAGAGAAATCTTTTTAGTAGATTGAGTGGTTCACTAGTTAGCTATGCAGTATAAATATAATTAAAACTTGTAAAAGCCTGCACTTAAGGAATATTTTCTTCAGGGAGAATTGGTAAAACTTGAAAAAAGTGTTTATATTTACGAAAAAGTTTGAGGAGGTGAAGCATACCACATTTCCTTCTTGGAGATTCAGGATGCACATTAGCATATTAAAGTCTCAGAAACTCCCTGTGGTTTTCTTAGCCATATTTTTGTAGAACATTTATTAACATCTCAAGGAACTCTAATGTACTCTAGAACATGATTCTGGGAATTCTAGATTAACAGTTTATGGTTTGAACAACTTTTTCATAAGCATGATATCTTACAGTACCTGTGAGAGTAGACATGGCTGTTGTTATAACACAAAAAGCAACTAACCTAAGCCAAAGGCCTGATGAGTATTGGAGCCAGGGTTTATATCCATCTCTTCTGCTTCCAAATACCATGTGCTCTGAGAGAAGGCTGGTTCTCTGACTGAAGTATCAATCGATAAACTTGTAGAAGAGAGGAAAAACACTAGTTGACATATAGGTAGCCTGGGTAAACAGAATGTTTTTGAAAATGAGCCATCAGGTACTTTTTGTTTATTTATTTTAATTGAATCAGTCCTCAGATCAAATTTACTAAAAGAGAAAATGCTTAAATTTGAAACTAGAGAGTTGGTAACCATTAAAGTAGGCCTCTTACAAATATTGACACAATTCCAATAAATTTAGTTAGAGCATGGTGGAATCAAGAATAATCAAGCAGAAGGTCACCTGGGTGGCTCAGTCAGTTAAGCGTTGACTCTTGATCTCCATTCAAGTCATGATCTCACAGTGCATGAGATCTAGTCTCACATTAGGCTCTGTGCCGACAATGCGGAGCCTACTTGGGAGTCTTTCTCTCCCTCTCTCTCTGCCTCTCTCCTGCTTATGTGTGCATGCATGTGCTCTCTCTCTCAACATAAATAGATAAATATTAAAAAAAAGAATAATCAAGCAGATATTTACCTTTTAAAAATAGTAACCAAGCCAAGGACCAAAGTCTCACCAGAAACCAATCCCCATGGCACCTTAATCTTGGGTTTCTAGCCTCCAGAACTGTGAGAAAATAAATGTCTGTAGTTTAAGCAACCCAATTTATGGCATTGTGCTACAGCAACCTAAGTAAACTAATACAATGTGCCGACTAAATATCACTATCCACTGTCATGAGTGTCATAATAGAAGTCCACAGGGGCTCAGGAAAGGGAATGACTGATCAAATGCTTCAGAGAGGAAAAAACATTTGAACTGATTCTTGAAGGATGGGTATAGATTTGCTAGGCGGTGACATAACTGGGCATTTGTAAAAAGTTCTTGGTATTTGCTAAATGCTTGCTTCTTGTCACAAAGCTCTTCCTTGCAAGGCTTTCATTCAGCACATTTAATGCTCAAAGAATAGTCTTAATGAATGTTATTAAATGACTTCCATGGTTATTGCTCCACCCCTCCCAACTTTCTAGGACTTGTTGAACTTCTCCATTTTTCTAACCTCGTGGTATGATGTCTATGTTCCCTCTAGAGATCTTATGGTTTCTGTGGAATTGGGTTTTAAGGTGCCTTTAAAAATCTCTAACTGGAGGTCAATGTGGAAAAAGCACAATGTCAGGAAAAAAATAAGGGCATCAAGGCAAATCCTGGTGCCACAAGCACCCCCAGAAGCAATAGTTCAAAAACATTCCCCTTTAATCATTTCCTGCCAGGGAAGATAAGTTACAGCCTGTCTGTGTTCCTATCTTATTTTGTGCTTACTCTTTCTACTGTGTATACTAATGCATTATAATTATTCATGTCTACCCTATCCACTGGACTGTGGGTTTCATTGTGCAAATGATATTCCATTCCTTCCCTTTCTGCTACTGATTTCTTTCTTTCTTTCTTTCTTTCTTTTTTTCTTTCTTTCTTTCTTTCTTTCTTTTTTTCTTTCTTTCTTTCTTTCTTTCTTTCTTTCCTCCTTCCTTCCTTCCTTCCTTCCTTCCTTCCTTCCTTTCTTCCTTCCTTCTTCTTAATTCTTCCTTCCTTCCCTCATTAGCTCAACTAACATATCTATATTTAAATGCCTACAGTATGCCACTCACTCTTCCAGGCACTGTCAGTACAGCAGCAAATGAAGTGCTTATTCTCAGCAAGGTGGTTGTACATTAGAAGTAAGGGGGACAGGCAATAAAAAAGAGATAAAGAAATGGTCAAGATGATTTCACTGATAAGTGCCCTACAGAGACTATGGTATAGGAGAGAGAAACTGTGGACAGTGGTGGGGACAGCTAGAGTCTGAAGATAAAAAGGATAAACAAGTACTGCAAAGATGAGTAAGAAGAGGAAGCAGAGAAGAAGCCTCAGGTAAATAGGATAGGAAGTGCAAAGGCACTGGGGTAGTAAAGAGTTGATTTTATTGAGGAACAAAAGGCATGGCAAGTACATAATACGTGAACTAGAGAGAGAAAATAAGGTTGGAACTTATGGGTCCTGTTGAGAATTTTGGATTTACTGCAGTGGAAGGCCATTAAAGGATTTTAATCTAAGGAGAAATTTTTATGTTCACATTCAATTGCAATGCACAATTTGTACTTTTAAATGTCATTGTGAAAACCAGATCTCAAGTGAGCATTTATGGAAGCAGGAAGACTGTCGGCAAGCTACTCCTGTAATCTGGCATAAGTGAGGAGATCCTCAGCCCAAGTGAGGAGCCTTGCAGATGGAAAAGAAGATAAAACATTGAGATAGGCTTTTGAGGATAAAAATAAATGATGTGATTATGAATTGGACGTGAGAGTCCAGGAAAAGAAAGAATTGAAGTATGACTTCTAGGTTTATCGTCTTTGAGCGACTAGATGCAAGACAATGCCACTTAACAAGGTAGGAAAGAAGGAAAGAAGTGGGTTTCAAAATGTAAAAAGAGGGTTTTTTTGGACCGTAACTACGAGATATTTTGGCAGGGATATCGTGGACACATTGGGATATAGGAAACTAAAGCTCAGGGGGAATTTTTATATTCGATATAGATGAGAGGTGATATTAAAAGGCAGAGAATAGATGCCGTTAAAGGGGAAAAAAATAAAGACAAAGAAGGAAAGAGGCCCAAGACTGAAGTGTGGTGTATGCCTAGACAGCAGTGGCCCCTTATCCATGGTCTCATTTCCCATGGTTTCAGGTACCTGCGGTCAACTGCGGTCTGGAGGCAGATGATTCTCCTTCCGCCGAATTGGCAGAAAGTCTATAGCAGCCTAACACTACATCACGACCTCTACATCGTTCACCTCACTCCGTCTCATCATGGAGGTCTTTTATCATCTCACATCATCACGAGAAGAAGAGTGACTACAGTGCAATAAGATACTTAGAGAGAGAAACCACATTCACACATTCACATAACTTTCATTACAGTATATTGTTATAATTGTTCTCTTTTCAGTTATTGCTGTTAATCTCTTACTGTGCCTGATTTATAAATTAAGCTTTATCAAAAGGCTTTATGTATAGGAAAAAAGCATAGTATACATAGGGGTTGGTGCCCTCCGTGGTTTCAGGCATCCACTGAGGGTCTTGGAACACATGCCCCACAGGTAAAAAGGACGACTCTCTACAGAAGATGGAGACAGGGAAGCGGCAGCCAGAGGTGGAGGAGGAAAGAAAGGAGAACAGGACCCAACAGAGGAAGGAGTGGCCAGCTGTGATGAACGCCGTTGACAGGCTGAGTGAGATAAGCTGGCGACGTGTTCATAATATTCAGAAAATAAATGTCGTTGGTGACCATCCAAGAAGGGTTCCCTGGGAGTGGTGGAGACGGAAACCAGACAGAGAGAGCTAAAGAGAAAGCTCCCAGGCTCCCACTTTCTATTATTAACCTGAAACCTCTGCATTATATCTAAACCTGAGCTACACTTCTCTAAATACACGTAGTCTGTGGAGCCACACGTTCTGGTCGCTGAGATGGTGTTATGTCAAATTCAGAGATCCTCGCAATCTGAAATAAGCAATTTGTAGAATTTGCTGGAAAAAAAAAAAAAATCAGGCCCAGTGATGCTGGCCTTCAGGATACACTTTGTTGTTGGATAATTGTACGATGCATCATCCCCCAAATAGAAGGATGTAAGCTGGCACTCACTTTGTGACCTCATTGCCATTCATTGCTAACAGATCGGGAGTGCTTAAGAAGATACATTTGCAGAGACAAAAGGCATTTCACACCACACGGTTTGTTCCCTATCTGTTTCTTCCACCCAACCTGAAAAGTAACTTTCTATTGCCCAATCTTGGTACTTTCTGGAAGCTAAAGAGAGAGAAAAAATAGATTTTAAAGCTTTTCCTCGAGTAACCTGTCTCATGGGCTGTTTATACAGTGAGCATAATTCTCTTGGAGCATGAATGAGGAGGAAGGAAATACCTTTAAAATGATTAGCTAAAAGAGTTTCATTTCTTCCTTTGTAAAGTGGACCATGTTTGTCTTTCCTTTTATCTTCTCTTGTTTATTTTCCTCTATCCTTAGTTTATTCAAAGTCTGTACATAGCTGAGCCGAAGCTTGGTCTGGAATCAGAGTGAAGATTCAACCACAGAACACTTTTTCATAGGGACTTGTGGAAAGTTTTTTTTTTACTGTTTTCCTTTCCATCTTGGGGACGCCTAAAAATAACTTGCAGGTGGGCAACTTAATTCTGAGCCAAATTCTACCTCTGTTCTTTATTACATTATTTGTTGCATTTTTAGAAAGTTTTACAGCTGATATTGAAGTTTTTGATTATTTTTTTTTTCTGGATCTGTAATTTCCCGAGTTATTTTATAGGCCTATATAAAGTCCATAATCTTGTTTTTATTATAATTTAGTTTTGGTAAATGAACAATGGAGTGGAATTTGGACATGGGGCCAAACGCAATTTTTTTCTCCCACGGTGAAATGATCCCTAGTTGTTACTTGATCCTGGCATTGAACATCAAAGGTTCAGGTCTCTTTTAGGAAACGTGGACAGCAGAAAACGTCTCTACTGAAAGGATATGGGGCGGGGGGGGGGGGGGTGTTGTGGGCAGGCAGACAGTCAATCCCACTAGACATTGCAATGTTGTCTCTAAATAGATTTTTTTTTTTTTTGACTGGGCCATTCAGAAGCTGTCACACACATCTGTATTTACAAATTCAAAATGCCTGGTACTATCACTCGGGCAGATTTCTTATCACTAAATTCCAATTATTGACGTGATTTCCTGAGTGACTCTCATGCCTGCAACTATAATGCCTTATAAATTTCTGTTTAAACAAATGCATTTGCTCTATTTTTTGTGTGTGTGTGTGTGTCTAACTGAATGTTGCTGGGATACCTCAGAACGAGGCCTTTAATACTAAATAATTAGGACCATAAACTCTTCAATCGACTGTTATCATGCAGTGCATGTAGAAGCATTACTACAAGCTCATTATGATTAATCTGGGAGGCAATGTGGTTATAATTAATTTCTACTCAATCCTGTTTCCTATAACGGGGGGTGCACACATCTGCTTACACTTAGTGAAGACTTACTACCTTAGATCGTTGTCATCTAAATCACAAAAATTACTGATATTGTGCTCAAAATTAAAGAATGCTTGCAGTGCACCTGAAGGGCATGGAAGAACATTGAATTTGAGTCAGGCCTTGAGTTACAGTTAGGGCATAAGAAATATGTCCCCTTTTTGAGTCATTTCAAATCTTTTGGCATCAGGGTCTTCTTGAAATTCAGGCATTTGAATTAGGTGATGATCTTATCACTTGCTTTATCCAAAACTCTGTGAGGCAACATAAAATTGTCCTTTTTCCTTTCTTTTCTTTAACAATTGATTAACTTTACAAGGAAGACATGATGTGAATATAAGATCAAAGAAATCACACAATACAAATTAGAATATGTCTGTTTTAACCTAACCTTTCTCTCTCTCCCCCATCTAAGGCCATGAGGAAATCGTATGTTTATTTTAATGTGTATGCTTTGAAATCTTTTTCTGTGGGTTACATGTGAATGTGTATTTATAAAAATGATAAAACTATATTTAGAATGCCTGCATAACATTTGTCTTATGAATGTACATAACATATTTAGCCATTGTCTTATGGAAGTATAGTCATAGTATTTTTCTTTTAAAGAATGATGATAAAGGTCCTTTCTGAAGACATATGCAATTAATTCTACATGGAAAAAGCTAACAGGTGAAATTGTTGCATCGATGGAATTGCACGTTTTAACAGTTTAACAGATATTGCCAAAGATGCCCCCCCAAAACTGTAGTTTGTATCAAACAATTTTTTATATTATATGAGTGTTCAAAATGTTGCCGATCTGAAGGCTAAAAATGTGCTAGCTCATAATTTAAAAAAATTAAGTTTATTTATTTTTGAGAGAGAGACAGACAGAGTGTAAGCCGGGAAGGGGCAGAGAGAGAGAGAGGGAGACAGAATCCAAAGCAGCCTCCAGGCTCTGAGCTGTCAGCACAGAGCCTGATGCAGGGCTCGAACCCACGAACGGTAAGATCATGATCTGAGCCAAAGTCGGATGCTTAACTGACTGAGCCACCCAGGCGCCTCTCTCATGATTTTTGTTTGCTCTTCCATGATCACAAGTGAAAATGAGATTGTTCTTGTCATTACTGGGTTTTTATGTTTCCGTTATATTCTTTGCCCAAATTTCTATTTTTAAATATTAATCTATATAATGTTTTAATACATTCTACATACCAATCCATTCCTTTTGTATATTAGACAATTATTTTTCTAATTTATCACTTTCTTTTTACCTTTGTTATAGTGATTTTTATATTTTGTTTTTGTTTTGTTAAGGGGAGTTCTTACTTTAAAATAGTTTCCAGAAATGATGTGGGTACTTTTTATATAAGAAATGTGGCCTATTATGCAGAAATCAATAGTCAATAGATTTATAGAGGACCTACTCTGTGCAAAGTACTGTTATCAAAAATAATAAATGAAAGATAGCAATTCACATGAAAAGAGTAATCTCTTGAGTTTCTTAATATATCACATTTAAATATACATTCTGTGCTTACATATACTTAAATATCTACTAACAAGGCCAAAAATAAAGTTTTGAAATGTTTATATAGTATTTCATTATTGTGAAATAAGGATCAGGAGATATATCCATTAAGGTACAAATTAAAGTAGAAATCACCTGTAATTTCATCATTCAGAAATAGGTACAATTAACATCTTTATGTTTATGTGATTCTTTGTGTTTTCTTCTGTGCACACGTATAGAAAAAGCAAATATGGTTGTATCTCAGAAATATTATTATTTGACCCCCAAATTGTAGAATCATAGAAGAAGTTAATGTTTACCATTACATAGTCAGTGTGGTAATCTCCTTTGCTGAGATACCTCTGGTGAAGGAGAACCCGCTTCTTTTCCAAGCATTGTTCCTCTTTTCCTTCCTCCCTTTTCCTTCTTTTCTTCTATTAGTGATCATATCAGAACAGTCCTTTCTGTGCATCCTGCAACTGGTCTCCTTCTAAGTTTTACTCTTTGCTTCTTTTTGCCTTAATCATATTTAGATGTATTTGTTGATGAGACAAATACGCTATTGAGAATAACCACCTGGACATATCTTCATGTAATATAGACTTGTGCTCCCTGTGCACATTGTGTAGCCAATGATGATGTTCGAGGATATGAGAGGACAAGAAAATTTTACAGAGTTTCTGTCTCCTTTGGGCTTCTCTGCCCTAGGTACACAAAAGCCCATTGCCTTGTCATTCTCTGCGGTGTTATGTTATTGTGGATAGAAATCTCTTTTACTGAGAAGACCCCCATGCTACCTCTTGTCTGGCTAACGTCTTGCCCTTCAGTTCCTGGTCATCTGTTAGCACCTCTAGAAAGTCCTCTCTGGGCTTAGCCTTTTTCACGGCCCAATCTGGGTTAGATGCTTCCATTCTCCTAGCTTCCATGCTTCACTTTGTAAGGGCACATGTCATACCACTTTGGAATTGCTTGCTGATTTGTCTATAAGCTCTTCATTAATCTGTAAGCATCTCAAGAGCAGATCTTTCCCATGTCTGGGTCCATGGCACTTTACACTGTGCAGAGTAGACTCCAAATAAATATTTGTTGAAGGGACAACGAGTGACAGAAAGCATAAACAAACTCTCATTAATCTCCAGTGTCATTTTCAAAACCCCTTAAAAATGGCCTCTCATTTCAGCCCAGTCTAGTCTCCCTTACTGCCTCCAAGACCCTCTTTTTTCTCCCCACCACTTGCTTTCTGCCTTTTCTAATGGAAATCAATTTCATTTCGGCTTCTCTTAATCATGCCTCTTTCTTTTCACGTTGTTTCAATGAGACAACACAGAGAATGAACATGGATGGAACCTTCCTACTGCTGAACGTTGTGACTCTCCATACATGAATATTTTGGTCTCTCATATTTATTAAAAATACATGTGTCTATCTATCATCTGTCTATAAGATATGCTAGGCACCAAATGGCTCACAGTTAATATTTTATGAGCTGGGATTTTGCGTTATTTGTATGGTTTTCATTTTGTTTGTGTTTCCTAAATTGCTCACAATGAAATTGTAATCTTTTTTTATGTAGGGAAAATATTAAATTATTTAGAAGGTGAGTTATTAGATTTGGCAATGAGGAGGCCCCTAGTGTCCCTCCAGGAAAATTTGAGGGGAGTAGTGAAGGAGGAAATAAGATTGCAAGGAGGTAAGGATTCCAAGCTTATCACTTACAAATTTGGAACTTTTGAAACTTCTTACCCTACTGAGATGAACTTCAATTTAAATTTAGATATTACAAGATGTTGATAATTTTAGAGTAATTCTAATGAATAATTTCTCATCAAATGAGTTTCATTTAATTGCCTGGGGAATGGATATAATGTGTACTCTCTTTCTCTGTGGAATGAGGAGACTTAATGTCAGTCTCTGACATTCGAGGTGCAGACTCAGGAGTCGTTATAGCCATGGGGCTGAGGTCTGTGCATCCTAGAGGGAATGGCCATATAAAAACACTCTGCACTTTATCAAGTTTCTTATGGATCATTTCGGTTTCCATGAAATTATTTCCTTCTCTCCCATGGCTGGTAAGAATGTTTGGAAAATACATGTTCAAGGGCTTTGCTCCAGGACCCTCTGGAGACAACAGGGCAGCATGGTGGGCATGGCATATGCTTTGGAGTCAGACAGGCACTGAAGTTGGATTGCCAACTGCACCATTTGCCTGCTGTGTCCTTGAGCGTATAAATCCCCTAATTTCTCTAAGTCTGAGTTCTTCACCGTGATAGCAGGGTTCTTGGAAGGGTCATGACACAATTAATGCTTGACATTTGTGGGTGTTAGCTACTCTCCTCTCCTTTTTTCCTGTTTCCTCCACCGCTACTGAATTTCTTCTCGAGTGAAGGACATGGTCTCCTTAGAGAAGTAATGAAAGCTGTGGACTCCCTGCCCAGGAAAAGGCACACTCGCACAAAAATTGACACATAATTTGAGACAATTTGCAGGCCCCCTTGAAACATTTCCGTGGGCCTAGTCCTTAATAAACATTGTTTTACATCTTTCATTTCAGCTCTGTTCCATTTTTCCTTTTATAGACTCTCCTGTGGGATTTCAAATCTCAGAGCCTTTTTCTAGGGCTGTCGGAGACTGGGGAGGGTGGCATCCCTCACCACCCAGCTGCACGTGCAACGGGGCGGGTGTCAGAGAGCAGGCGTGACTACCTGAGAACTGAGGCCCGTGTTACCTTTCTCTTCTCCTTGTTAGTTTTTCTGGGGCTTGCTTGTTCAAAGCAACACGTGTTTACCTCTGGGATGCAAATGAGGCTCGAACTTACTGGATCAGATTCTCTGACAGCTCACAGCCTGGCTGAGCATTCTCCTCCGGATTGCTCCAACTCTTTCAAAGGGAAGCGAAAGAGTCCATTCATCAAATCCCCCAACTTGAACTCATTTTATTTCTATGCAATGAAGAGCATGCTGCAATCTGAAGAGTCAAACAAACAAACGGAAACAAGCTTAGAACATCTGGATTTTGTTTTTGCTTTTGCCCTTAGGGGCTCTCTCTGACTGCCAGGGTCCTCTATGCTTTGCCTGAGGTCTAAGACACACAACGCCTCTTGAAGCAGGCTTCAATCAATGAAAATGGAAAAGTGGTATATGGATACCGAGCTCTCTTGCCCCAAAGTAGATAATCCAGGGGCTCGTACCGTGGGTTGGCTCCCAGAGTTTCCTCAGCTGAATGATGTTCTAGTTGCCCTCAGTAGTAACCAGTTTGGTAAAGCACATTCTATTGCTCAATTTCTATGCCCGTCTCACTTCCCACGTACTTATTAGTGTTTCCTTCGTTCCCAAAGCAATTACTTGAACTTAAATCCTCTGTCACAGTTGGCTTCTGGAAGAACACAAACTACAACATTATCTAACTCAAGGGACATGGTTCGGCTCTCACTTCTTGGAGGAGGTTTAACATCCACGGTTGTGCCCACTAACTGCCTGTAGTAGTCCCCAGGCGAGGTAACGAACAAAGCACTGCTCACACATCCAAATGCCCCCCCTCAAAGGGAGCTCAGGAATACTACTCTCAGTCACAAATCACTGATCTACAAGACAAACCATTTTATTCTAGCTTGAAATACATGCTCTGATAATTGATTTAAGTGTGTAATTTTAAGTTGAAAGGAATAAGATAATTCTACCAGGGTTTGCAAATAATATTGTAATGTTTACAATAATTTAAGATTTACTGTATTTATGTCTCTAATTTATTAGATTTATAAGAATTGGTTGAGTTCTTTGGGAGCTTTTTCTGTTATTCAGATAATTGAATTGCATATAAAAGAAAATCAAATATATTAAATGTATAAATGTTTAAAATATTTAAGGGGATTTAATTAACTAAGCTGTAAAATCCTCTTTAAAAGTCACACTTAAAATTTACTGGATTTATAAATAGCATCACAAGTTTGTAAATTAAATCTAAATGCTTTGTGGAAAAAAAAAGCCTTGACTAAGCCTCTCCATTTGTAACTTTAGTAAATTAAATATTAATTTCAAAATTGTAGTAACCCTACGTAATCTTTTCTGTGTGCAATAACCTCAAACAAAGAAATGATTTCACATTAATAGTGTTTAATAAGTCTTGCTCTTTGTTCTAAAAAAAATTGTTAAGAATATTTGTCCTTTATCAAACTTAGCCCATCTTTTAAAGCACCCTTCTAACTCCCGCTTCCCCATGAAACCTGCCTTGGTGTCTCCAGTTCTCCTTCATTCTCTTTACTTGAACTTCTGTTATATTTATAGTCTACATCATTCAATGTTACCACAATCTATTTTTTTGTGCATTATTCTGTTATTCTTTCCACATAAGGCAGCATAGTCCTATGACTGGATTGATAGTTCTTTCACAGTCCCATGCCTTCCTCTTCTTTCGAATCACCCAAAGAGTCTTCCCCAAACCCATTCTACCCTCTCTCATTGTGGAGAATCCCAACTCCAGTGAGAGTTCCTGACTGGCTCTAGTTTTCTGTCTTCATGAACACACTATTCTTGCCAAGTATCTGGCCTTAAACCAGTTGGCCCCAGTCACAGGTAGTAGGACCTGTTGGTTTGCAACCCTCTAGGGATCTTCCCTGGTGCAGTCTGAAATCAGACCCCTGAATGAAGAAGGCAGTTAGAGACAGAAGAAAAGCCAGGCCACTCCAGGTTGGTAGGTGGCAGTTTTCATAAGCAAAAGAAACTTACATGGGAGGATTGTATTGGGTAGCAGCAAGTAGAATGGATCCCCTGCCCTTGCTTGCCAAATTTTAAAAGTTTATAGAGAGATCTTACCTGGGTTTAGTCACATGCACCATGTGGGTGTTTGGAACACCGCATTACCCATTCAAGGCTGTGTTTTTAGAGTAGCCTCTGGGAGTGGGAAAAGCAAGCAGAACCCATATTCCAAGGATGAGGGCAGGGATGAGGAGCCTCTGAGTGCCCAGGTTCAGCTCATGGGTCAATTGGCAATCACATCCTTTCAATGACCTCCTCCAACAGGGTTTCACTTATCATTGTTCAAGACTCAGCTTCATATAGCTGCCTTGACTATATTTGTATCAATTATCTCTTGCTCCAATAATGTATATTAACTGTGTCAGAACTCAGAAGCTCTAAAAAATAATTTTCATAGTTCATAGTGAGTTCTGGCCTCAGCTGGGCTCATTTGTGAATCTTCCACCAGCTATGGGTCGGTAGGCTGATCTTGGCTGACATCTTTTGCAAATTTGAGAGTCAACTGGCCATTGGCTAGTTTGAGAGCGTGGGGTGGAATGACTCTGCTTCCTCTCAGTATCTCTCACATAGCCCCAGGCACCTTCTGAGACTATCTGGGGCCACCACAGAAAAGGCAGAAAGGAAATGACAGATACAAGTTCTCTGTCAAGCCTCTGACATGTCAAGTCTGCTAAAATCCCATTGGCCCACACAAGTCTAATGACCAAGCTCCTGTTCAAGGCATTTGGAAACAGTCTGGAGAAGAAGTGTGACGCCACAGCGCAAAGAATGAAGATATAAGGAGAAGGCAGAATTGGACCATCATTGCACTAAAGCAAAATCAGTACAAAGATCAGAGCACTTACTAGGATTATGAAATTGAGACACAGCTGTGTTTCTGGATGATGTAAAATCTGAAATTCCTGATATATTTTTGCATAAATGAGGACAAGATCCAAGGGAACAGAGTGAACAAGACAAGTATATCTACTATCACCATTTATTGATAAATCATGGTGAATGATTGCCTACTCTCCATGACTGGATCCTGTTCTGTTGGAATGTTTTTTTGTAATTTCAATCATTGCATCCATTTATTTATTTTTTTTAAGTTTTTATTTAAATTCCAGTAGGTAACATACACTGTAATATTAGTATCAGGTATACAATATAGTAATTCAACAATTCCATATATCAGCTGGTGCTCATCTCCATAAGTATACTTCTTAATCCCATCACTTATTTAACCCATTCCCATCCATTCCCCACCCACCTCCCTTCTGGTAAAAATCAGTTTGTCCTCTATCATTAAGAATCTGTTTTTTTTGGTTTGCCTCTCTCTCACTTTTTCTTCTTTGCTCACTTGTTTTGTTTCTTAAATTCCACATATGAGTAAAATCATATGTTTTTTTTGTCTTTCTCTGAGTGATTTATTTCACTTAGCATAATACTCTCTAGCTTCACCCATATATATATACCACACCTATCATATCCATTCATCAGTCACTGGACACTTGGGCTGTTTCCACAATTTGGCAATCAACAAAACTAAAAGGCAACCTATGGAATGGAAGAAGATATTTGAAAATGACATATCTGATAAAAAATTTGTATCCAAAATGTATAATGTTTAGAGGCACCTGGGTGACTGAGTTGGTTAAGCATCCAACTCTTGATTTTGGCTCAGGTCATGATCTCACAGTTGGGCTCACAGCATGGAGCCTGCTTGGGATTCTCTCCCTCCCTCTCTCTCTGCCCCTCCCCTGCTTGTGTGCTCTCTCTCTCTCTCTCTCTCTCAAAATAAGTAAAATAAACATTAAAAAAGAACTTATAAAACTCAGTAACCAGAAAATGAATAATCCAATTAAGAAATGGGCAGAAAACATGAATTTCCCCAAAGAAGACATGCAGATGGCTAAGAGACACATGAAGGATGTGCAACATCACTGATCATCAAGGAAATACAAATCAAAAGCATGATGAGATAGCACCTCACACCTGTCAGAATGGCTACAATCAACAGCATAAGAAACAACACGTGTTGGCAAGGATGTGGAGAAAAGGTAACCCTCTGGCACTGTTGGTAGGAATGCAAACTGGCGTAGGCACTGTGGAAAACAGTATGGAGGTTCCTCATAAAGTTAAAAATAGAACTACCCAATGATCCAGCAGTTGCACTACCAGATGTTAACCCAAGGACTACCAAAATATTAATTCAAAAGGACACAAGCCCCTCAATGTTTAGAGTAGCATTATCTACAATAGCCGAATTATGGAAGAATACATTTATGTTTAACCCAGTTTGAATTACACTTTTTTGTTAACTTGAAGAGTTTTAACTTTGACAGCCTCATACTGTAATGAAGGGGAGCATGGTGCGGTGGCCCCTAAACTTGGAATCTTGTTCTCCCTTCCCTTCACCCTGAGGTGCTGATTCAGTGGTTCTTAGGTGAGACAACTCATTGTAAGCAGCTCCCCATAGAATTCCAATGAATTGCTTTGATCTGGGATTTATTGCTCTAGGTAATAGTGTACAATGGTACTTATTTAAGAGGTTTTGGGTGACTCTTAACAAAATACCAGGAGATTGGCACTTATAATCACACACCTTGAATTCCAAAGGAAAGAAATGATTACATAATTTCATTCAAAATGTTTTTCAGTGGTCAGCCACATGGATGAATTTGTCACACACACCCAGAGAAATACAATTACATGTCCTGCATTAAATTCTACATAATTAGGGGTGCCCGGGTGGCTCAGTCGGTTGGTTGTCCGACTTCAGCTCAACTCATGATCTCACAGTTCGTGGGTTTGTGCCCCATGTCAGCCTTGTGCTGTGCCCAGAGCCTTGAGCCTGCTTCGGATTAGATTCTGTGTCTCCCTCTCTCTCTGCCCCTCCCCTGCTCTCACTTTGTCTCTCTGGCTCTCAAAAATAAATAAACATTTAAAAAAATTGAAAAATAAAAAAAAAATTCTACATAATATCCAGATATCCAAGCATTTTGGAATAAGGAGATTCATTCTGTGAAAGTAATACAAACATATAATGTTAACAGTTTAAAGAAGATGATTGTGTGCATGCATGTTCATGTGTGTGTGTGTGTGTGTGTGCGCGCGCGCGTGTGTGTGTATAAAAGAAGGCTTAAAAAGTGTTTAAGAGCACTCCAAAATAGAAGTTCCTGAACAAACATTGTAGGCAGATGGTGTCTTAAGAAAAGCTTGCCGCCATGTGAATTGATACAGAAGCTTGTTAACAAATCCAGTGCACTTACAGGAGCCATATATTAGAAACTTCCTCTGGCAGAGAGATCTCGGCTGCATTTCCAAGTTTTTAAATAAACCGATAGCTCTCTGGAGGTTTCATTCAACACTTAGGTGTTTATCATCCTTAAAACATATGCTAAATACTTGATTCCTATTTGCTCTTTTAGGTGAAAGAGAGAGTTAAAAAAAAACAAAAACAGAAGACCTGTCTATAGGATTTCAGATTAACTTCACTGATTTCAATTTCTGGTTATGCAAAAGGCACTTCCAACATGCTAAGGTCTAATACATGTCTTAGGATGCATGATTTACAGTTATATTTTTGGATGGAACATATGTAGAGCATGAAGCCATATTTTTTCTGGGGAAAACACTGCTTTTTCTAAAATTCAAATGGCATTTCAAGAGACCCAGACAGCCAAAACAATTCTTGAAAAAGAAGAATTAAATAGGAGGATTCACACTTTCTTACTTTAAAAATTTAATACAGGCAGCTCTTCCTGCCCACAAGTCCTTGTCCCTGTGCTTTAATACAATGACCTTTTTGCACCAATAAATAAATAAATTAAATAAATAAATAAATAAAAATTTATTATGATGCAACCCTGATCAGGATGCTGTGGTACTGGCATAAGGACAGATATATAGGCCAGTATAACAGAATTGAAAATCCAGAAATAAACCCATTTGTTTATAGACAACTGGTTTTCTTTTTTTTTTAATGTTTTTTTAATTTAATTTTTGAAAGAGAGAGAGAGACAGAGCATGAACGGGAGAGGAGCAGAGAAACAGGGAGACACAGAATTCGAAGCAGGCTCCAGGTTCTATGCTGTCAGCACAGAGCTGGACGCGGGGCTTGAACTCATGAACCGTGAGATCATGGCCTGAGCCAAAGTCGATGCTCAACCGACTGAGCCACCCAGGTGCCCCTAGACAACTGGTTTTCAACAAAGGTATGAATACCATTCAAAGGGGAAAGAGTAGTCTTGTCAACAAATGACTCTGGGACAAGTGGATAACTGTAAGCAAAAGAATGAAGTTGGACCCTTATGACCCATCATATGTGAAAATCAACTCAAAATACATGAACACCTAAAGGTAAGAGTTAAAATTGTAGAACTCTTAGAAGATAGCGTACAAAGCTTAAAAGCTTTGGATTTGGCAAAAGATTCTTAGATATGACACCAAAAGCATGAGCAAGAAAAGAAAAAAAAAAACAGGTGAATTTTGGGCTGTAGAGGACACTATCATGAAAGTGAAAAGACAACCCATAGAATAGGGACAAGAATTGCAAATTAAATATCTGATAAGGAACTTATATCTAGCATATGTAAATAATTCTTATGAGGCAATAATAAGAAAAAAATCCATTTTAAAAATGGGCAAGGACTCTGAATACACATTTTCCCCAAAAGGCATATAAATAGCCAATAAGCAAATAAAAATATGCTTTACATCATCAGTCATCGTGAAAATACAAATATGCTGCACATCTCTACCATGAGATACCATTTCATACCTTCTAGGATGGTTAGAATGAAAAATAATATGATAATGAGCATTGGCCAGGATGTGGAGAAATTAGAATCCTCATGCATGCTGGGGAGGATCTAAAATGGTGCACTCAGTTTGAAAATCTAGCTGGCTGTTCCTCAGATGGTAAAACGTAGAGTTTTCATATGACCCAGCAACTTACTCCTGAATATATACCTAAACAAAAACAAAGAAACAAACAAAAACAAGTATTCACAAAAAATGCACATGGATGTTAATTGCAGCATTATTCATAATAGCCAAAATATTAAAACAACCCAAATGTTCATAAACTGATGAATAAATAAATTCTGCTCTATCCATACAATGGAGTATTAATCAGCAATAAACAAAGAATGAAGTATTGGTTTATGCTACATGAAAAAATCTTAAAAATATTTTAAATGAAAGAAGCCAGTCACAAAAGACCATACATTACATAATTCCATTTATATGAAATGCCCCAAATAGGCAAATCTATGGAGACAGAAAGTAGAATAGTGATTGTTTAAGGCTGGAGGTGGGGTGGGGATGAGGGTAGGGTGATGATAGCTAAGGAGTACAAGATTTCTTTTTAGAGTGATGAAAATGTCCTAAAATCCACGTCCAGTGTCCATTTCCACATGTAAAGAGCTCCAAAATTGTCACCCTGTTATAATAAAAAGCTGAACAGACTGGGGGCACCTGGATGGCTCAGTCCGTTGAGCATCCAGCTCTCAGTTTCAGCTCGGGTCAGGGTCTCATCTTTTTGTGAGTTTGGGCCACAGCAGGCTCTGTGCTGACAGCCTGGAGCCTGCTTGGGATTCTCTCTCTCCTTCATTCTCTGTGCGCCTCTCCCCCGTTCATGCTGTCTCTGTCTCTCTCAAAAATTGGTAAATAAACAAAAAAATTTTAAAAAATTCAACAGACTGAAAAATTAACCAATCTTCTTGTATTTGTGAGAGAAGGCAGAGTACAGGGCAAACCACTTCACCCAAGATTAGGAGACGGACAGGCAGATATAAGGATTCATGGCTTACCAGCTCAGAGATTCACAAGCAGAAGCCACTGCAGGAACCAGTTCTGGGAAAGGAAGATCTGAAATATAACTGACAGATTGCCAGAGGTTCAGTGTGGACAACTATGAGAGTTAAACACTCCGAGGTAACCCAGTCATGGAGGCTCCCATAATTTTGTCAGATTACCTCCAGGAGACTGACCAATTTCTCACAGTAAATATCTGAAAAAAATCTCCTCATGCTTCCAGCAGGGGGAGAAGGAAAGGAATCATTTTGAAATAAGCTACCCTGAGGAGAAAATAGTTAGCTGGAGTCTAACCTGCTGGGGTATTATTAGAGTTTAAGTGAATTGGGGAAAAAGAAATACCCAACTTAACTCTGCTTTAACTTTCTACACGGGAGAAAGGAAATAACCCAATCCAGCCCACTCTAGCCATTCTGTCACCTAGGTGGTGAGGGAAAAAAAAACATAAAAACAACAAAAACAAAAAACCTGACAAATACTTGTAAAGTTCACAGAGCATAAGCATTGGCTCACTAAAAGACTGAGGCTGAATCATCGGTCCATAGAACACTTCCCCTCTGCACCTCATCACCACATTTCTAAAGGCCTATTTACAGCAGTTTCTTTTTTATAGGACATCATGTTTGGTTATCAACAAAAAGGTACAAGTCATACTAAAAGGCAAAAAACACAATTTGAATAGATAGAACAAGTGTCAATATCAGATATGGCAAGGATGTTGGCATCACCAGACAAATAATTTAAAATAACTATAATTAATACTAAGGGCTCTAATGGATAAAGTGGAATTTATGCAAGACCAAGCGAACAATATAAACAGAGAGAAATCCTAAGAACCAAAAGAATCCACAACACTGTAAAAGAAATGAAAATTGCCTTAGAAGGATTTAGTTGACTGGACAGCTGAGGAGAGATTCTCTGAGGGGGAGGATGTATCAGTAGAATCCTCAAAAACTGAAAAGCAAAGAGAACAAAGACTAGAAAAAGAAAAAAAAAGCTGGAACAGAATACCCAAGGACTGTAAGACAACTACCAAAGGTACAACATACATATATTGGGAACACTAGAAGAAGCAGAAAGAGAAATAAACACAAGAAAAATTTGAAACAATAATGACTTAGAGTTTCCCCAGATTAATGTCATACACAGAACCACAGATCTAGGAGTTCAGAGAACACCAACCATGATAAATACTAAACACAACAATAACAACAACAACAACAACAACAAAAACCAAAAACTGTACCTAGACATACAATTTCCAAAGTACAGAAAATCAAAGATAAAAAAAAATCCTGAAATGAGTCAGAGGAAAAAAAAGCACTTATAGAGAAGCTACGATAACAATTATATCTGACTTCTCAGAAACCACGCAATCAAGAAGAGAAGCAAAAGGCAGAATAGCCAATGTGGTATTGAAGAACAAAGTTGGAGGACTGACAATACTCATGTTCAGGACTTACTATAAAGCTGTAGTAATCAGGACAATGTGGTATTGGTGAAAGAATAAACCAACAGATGAATGGAATAGAACAGAGAACCGGAAAATAGATGCCCATAAATATATTCAACTCTCTTTGACAAGGGAGCAATGGCCAATGTGATGAAGCCAAGATAATCTCTTTAACAAGTGGTGGTGGTACAAATGGACATCCACATGCAGAAAAACGAATCTAGACACAGAACTTCACAAAAATTAACTCTCATGTATCACAGAACTAAATGAATCTTTAAATCTATAAGGAGATGAATTTTTAGATACAATGCCAAGGGTATGATCCATGAAAGAAATTATGATAAGCTGGACTTCATCAGAATTTACAGCTCTGCTAAGCAAAAGACAAAGTCAATAAAGGAGAAGACAAGCCATGGACTGGGAGAAAATACTTGCAAAAGATACATTTGATAAAGAACTATTATCCAACATACACAAAGAACTCTTAAACTCAACAATAACAAACCACCTTCTTAAAAAATAAAGACAAAATCTTAACAGACACCTAGTCAAAGAAGATAAACAGATGCAAATAAGCACATGAAAAGAATGTTTCGCATCATATGACATCAGAAAAATGCAAATTAAAACAACAAGGAGACACCATAAAACAGCTGTTGGAATGCCCTAAGTCTGGAACGCTGACAACACCAAATGCTAGCAAAGATGCGGAGCATTAGGGTCTCTTATTCATTGCTGGTGGAAATGTAAAACTGTACAACCACTTTGGAAGACAGTTTGGTGGCTTCTTATAAAACTAAAAATACTCTGGAAATAAAACTCTGCAATCATGCTCCTTGGTATTTACCCAAAGTAGTTGAAAATGTTTTTATATCCACACAAAATCCTGTACATAGATGTTTATAACAGCTTTATTCATAACTGTGAAAACTTGGAAATAATCAAGATGTATTTCAGTAAGTTACTGGATAAATAAACTGTGGTACATCCAGACAATGGAATATTATTCAACACTAAAGAAGAAATGAGCTATCATGCCATGAAAATACATAGAGGAAACTTAAATGCCTATCACCAAGGCTGAAAATGTTGAATACTGTATAATTCCAACTGTATAACGTTATGGAAAAGGCAAAACTGTGGAAACAATGAAAAGATCAGTCATTAGAAGGAGCTGGGGAGATGGATGGATAAATAAGTGTGAACCACAGAGGATTTTTAAGGCAGTGAAGATATTTCATCTGATACCATAAGGTTGGATACCAGTCATTACACATTTATCCAAATTCATAGACTAAATAACATCAAGAGTGAACTATAATGTAAACTATGGCCTTTGGGTGATTATGATGTGCTAATGTAATTTATCAATTGTGAGAAATGTACCACTCTGCTGAGAGATGCTCATAATATGTGTGTGTGGGGGGGGGGGGAGGGGAGATGTTCATGTATGCATGTGCAGACACAGGATATGAGGGAAATCTCTATACCTTCCTCTCACTTTTGCTGTAAAACTAAAACTCTAAGAAACATAAAGTAATACCAAAAAAAAATGTGGTGATGGTTGCACATTTCTGAGATTATCCAAAAATATGTTGATTTCTCCACTTTAAATGGGTGAATTACATAGTATGTGAATTGCATCTAAATAAAGCTGTTTGAAAAAGATACTGCAGCCATCAAAAGGGTACTAAGGGAAGGCTATGAATAGCTTTACAGTCATAATTTCTACAACTTTGAAAAAATGGACCAATTTCTTGAAAATAAACTACCAAAACTCACACAAGATAAAATAAATATCTTTAATTTCCCTATAACTATTATAGAAATTAAAAATGTTATGACAAATCTCTCCTCCTATATCCCCCCAAATCTCCAGGAACCAATGACTTATTGCAGAATGAACATTCAAAGAATTAACACCAATTTTACACAATCACTTCTAGAAAATAAAAGAAAAAAGAATACTCCTAACTTGTTTTATATGCCTAATGTTATACTAGTACTAAAATATAGAGGGGGGTGGGGGAAAGAAACAAAGGAAAAAAAAGATATGAAAATACAGACCAATATATCTCATTAACTTAGACATAAAAATCTTCCACAAAATTTTGGCACAGTAAATCCAATTATGCAAAAATAAATAAATAAATAACACAAGTGTTGTATGTATGCAACTCACAAAGCTGATTCTATATTTGAAAAATCAGTCGATGCACTTCACTGTTATCAGCAAGCTATGGACGAGAAATCACGCAATGATATCAATTGAAAAACCATTTCACAAAATTCAACAACCATTTGTGATTAAAACTCTTTAGCACACTAGGAACAGAGGGTAACCTCCTCCACAGTGAGGATTTATACAGAACCTACTGTTCTATCATACTTAACATAGAGCAGATATAAATATATGCTTACGGCTGTCCTTTAAGAAATAATTTTTTTCAGCCTTAAGTATTTACGCACTTATTTCAATGATGTTGTTGGTGCTCTACCTGTATGTTTGGTCTAGATTAGTAGTGATTTTATTTCTTGCTGTATTTATTCCAACATGAAAACATCCATCTACGGAAAGGAAACGAGGTGCTAATGTCTTTTTTTTTTTTTAAGGTTTTTTTAATTTATTTTTGAGACAGAGAGAGACAGAGCATGAACGGGGGAGGGGCAGAGAGAGAGGGAGACACAGAATCGGAAACAGGCTCCAGGCTCTGAGCCATCAGCCCAGAGCCCGACGCGGGGCTCGAACTCACGGACCGCGAGATTGTGACCTGAGCTGAAGTCCGACGCTTAACCGACTGAGCCACCCCGGCGCCCCGCTAATGTCTTTTGATTCCACCCAATGTGCCTGGCATCCTGCTAAGTCTTGACACACATTATATGATTTAGTATCTATAATCAGTGTGTTAGTTTCCTGTTGCTACTATAACAAAGTGCCACAATATTAATAGCTTAAAACAGTACAAATGTATTCGCTAACAATTCTGGGGATCACAAATCCAAAGAGTCTTAGAGGATTAAAGTTAAGGTGTCAGGTGGCAGGGCTGGTTCCTTCTGGAGACTCTGATGAGAGAATTTGTTGCCTTGTCATTTTCAGCTTCTAAGGCCATCTATGTTCTTTGGCATTTGGTAGCTTCTTTCCATCCCTCCAACCTCTTGCCTGTCATCACATTTCTTTCCAGTGACTTTGCCTTCTTAACTCCCTCTTATAAGGGCCCTTGTGAATAGATTGAGGCCAGTTGGACAATTTAGGATACTCTCCTCATCTCATGATTCTTAACTTAATCACATCTGCAATGTTCGTTTTGCCGTATAAAGAAACATATTTATAGGCTCCTGAATTTAGGATGTGAACATCCTCCGTGGGGGCATTATTCTGTCTACCACAACCACCTGTTGTGGCACTTTTGTCAGATATTATTTATTGTCCCTCAATATCCATTTCTCCCTTCTTCCATAGCGATAAAAGTTTTAGATGGGCATTGGGCAACCCAGATAAAAATGATATATCACGACTTCTCTTGCAGCTAGATGTGGTCACGTGGCTTCCATCGAACAATAAATGTGAGCAGGAGTAAAGATATGACTTGCAGCTGAAAGCCTTTGGAATCAGTGCACAATATTTCATGTTTCCTTCCCTCTGCCGTGGCAACCAGCCTGCATCCCTGTGCGGAGTTTATACCCACTGGGATCGCCACCAATATCCTTACTGAAATAAACAATCAAGCATGAGTCCTTAGGATTATTAGTTACCAAGAACAATCTAGTCCACCTAATAGACTACCTTTATACAGACATACATCAATAAAAGTTTCTAGCTACCTAACAGCCATCCTCCCCCGCTTCTCCTTGCCCCTATGGCTTGCTTATAAGAGAAGTTGCAAATGTCAGACAATTGCTTTCCTTGTAGCAAGGTCATGGGCACACAAACTGATCTTGGCTGATAGAATATGATGAGAAATCTGTGAGGATGTTTATGGGAAGGGTTCTCCTGTCCAATAAAATACGACCATTTCCTGTTTCCCATCATACCTTGGGTATTATCATATGAGTACAAAATGTCTGGAACAGGTAAAGTCATGTTTCAACCATGAGGGCAAGTTAAAAAATGGCCAAAAATGTCATTGAGAATTGGTTCAAAATCTTTGATATTATCGGGCTGCTGAGACAATCTTGTTAAATACCTGATTATGAATGTCTTACTATGTGGGAAGATATGTCCACTTTCAAATGATATTCTTTTACTTAAAAGTGAAAGTATACAGCATTTCACATACAGACACTCTTCCTCAAATCTGATATTTTAGGAACCAAGTAGATTTAGATGAATGTATTTTCTGGTAAATCCCTTGCTAATCAAATTTTTGCTATTCTTTTTCCAAAACTGAGGAAATAAATTCCTTCGGATAACACCCAGTATCTTGATATTAAAAGCTAACTGTCCAGGGGTGCCTGGGTGGCTCAGTTGGTTGAGTGTCTGACTTCGGCTCAGCTCATGAGCTCGTAGTTTGTGAGTTCAAGCCCCATGTCGGGCTCTGTGCTCACAGCTCAGAGCCTGGAGCCTGCTTTGGATTCTGTGTCTCCCTCTCTCTCTGCCCCTTCCCTGCTCATGCTCTGTCTCTGTCTCAAAAATAAATAAAAACTTTAAAAAAATTTAAAAAAAGCTAACTGTCCAAATCTGTAAATTGTTTGATGATGTTTGAATGATTTATGATAGTGTATACATATGTATACACACACATTATTAAAGTATAGTTAAAATTTTATTTAGCATTCAAAGTATAAATATTGACTTTAAAATAAGTGGTTAGTATGTCATTGAAACAAATGGTTAGTATGTGAACTAGATATTATATTTTTATATATGTATATATGATACAGTGTATATTTTAGACCTGAAGATTTGTAATAAAAATAACTTAAGAGGAAACCAGAAAATACTTGTTTTTCCCATAGGTCTATAAAATTCCATAGAAAAATACCAGTCAGGTGGAGATAGGGAACAGGGAAGCAGAACAAGTCTTTATGCCTTGCTGAAGATTTCTCATTTTTTAATTCAACCGATTTACAGACTTTTATGATACTTTATGTATGTAACTTAACATTTAGTTTATTTTAGAAATATTAAATACTTCTGAGGCATAGGAACACGCTGCAAAAATCAAATTCAGAAATGAAACTTTGGGCTCCATATGTTATGATGGGAAACAACATAAACCACACTTTCCCCCAAATGCCTATTTTTAATAATAACTTTGTGAGCAGACAATGCCAATTACGGTTTCAGGGTTACATAGGTCACTCAGAACTGCAGGCCCAGCATAACCTCCTTCCCAGGAAACAAATCCAGAGAAAAATATAAAACACTTCAGATCAAGGGTGCATATTGACACTCATAACCCGAGAGATTTGTCAAGGCCATGACTAAGAGATCACTCATTGTAGGCTGCAGCGTTAACAGTGTGTGACCTTTATTGGGATAGCAACACATACCAACTTGACTACAGATGCTCTATCGACTGAGATCATAGAAGCAGTCATTAAATACTTACTGGGTGAAGCTAGTATCAATTTCCAGATTTTTTTTCCATTTTCATCCATCTCCCTGGTCAATTACTTCATTTCTGGTAGTTAGTGCATTCTGAGATATCATTTAACTGCTCTGAGCCCAGGAGGAGGCAGATTCAACCTGCATTTCTAGTATGGTTAAGGATTGCAGGAACAGCATAGCTAAAATAAAAATTATTTGAAAACTTGACCAAGCCTAGGAATAATACCCAAATGGGTCTCTTTGAAAAATAAACTTGCTATAACATGAAGAAAGAACTTCCCTTAATATGGGAAGCAGAAATAAGCTGAAGGAACAGAGAATTGGGGGAAGAAAAATAACTTTATGTAGATAATTAAGAAATCAGCTAAATGACTACTAAAATGATTACTATCAAAAATAAAATTAGAAAAAAATATGTCTCAATTCACTTATACTGCATTATTGCATTGTTTTATATAATTTAGATGTTACAGAATCCTTGAAAATAAGTCCCATTTAAAATTACTGATCAATGCTGGGACTAAGCTTCATAAATTATGTACTACATTTTTGCAGCACTAATTCTATCCGTACTGACATGCAACTTTTTCTCTACCTTTTGGCCTAGACTGCTTTACCAATTCTCATTTTCTTTTTTTTTTTCCCCTGGGTACAAAAGTAGACTACATTTCCCAGCCTCCCATGCAGTTGGATGAGGCCATTGACTAACTTGTCAGTAGATTATGTGACCCATTTCCAGAAGTGGAACATGGAATTTTTGTCCAGTGATCCTCTTTCTTTACCCCTGACTAGCAGCTGATTGTAAAGGATCAAGGAGATGCCTCTGAGGTTCTAGAGAATGGCAGAGCTACAAGATACATGAGGTCTGGGACTCTGAAAACCGCATGGAGGTCCTCTTACCATCTCGGAACATCTGCATTAGACTTGACATAAATAAGAAACAGATGTTTAGTAAGTTAGGACAGTAAGATTTTGGTGTTTGTTTGCTATAGAAGTTGGTATTACTTTTTCTAATGAAAATAAAAACTCAGAAGTTATATGCAAATTCTTCTAGTATCTCTCTATATCAACTTCAATTAGAACATCCAAACCTAGCGGGCAGGGAGAATCTTTAAATCTAAAAGGAAAGCTTATCAGTGGGACTCAGGTAAGTTAAGGATTCTATATACAATGTGACTTAATGTGTATCAAATTTGTTCCAACAAAGAAAAATTCCACACAGATATATGTATAATTCTGTATGCACACTTTTTCACAAAGTTTTTAGATTAAATACAGAAGCTTCTTGTAGAGTTAATATCTTTCTAAGCAGCTCCACCCTTAAGTGGAGCCGTCCTGCAACTGTATGGAACCACCTGCTGGAACGATTGAGGACAAAACAACTTCCCAGATGCCTGCGGGTTTAATCAATGCTACAAATGTCTTTGAAGAAAACGTAAAATACTGAAAGCATTTATGTTTCAGCTAGTTAACCATTTAAACCACAAACATTTATTTTAAGCACAAGTAACAGCCAACATAAAGAAAAAGGGGTAACTTTTCTATTACAGTAAAAATTATTGTGGTTTCTTTCCTTGATCTCTAGCAGGTGTGGGAAGGTATATGAAAATTGGTCAACTTATTAGGATATGTATTTAGATATTCTACCTCAAATTTTAAAAAACCCAATGTCTACACATAATTAGAGAAATATTTCATTGATAATCATAGTCAAGAGTATAAAGTATGTAGGGGTGCCTGGGTAGCTCAGTCGATTAAGCATCTGATTGGCTCAGGTCATGATCTCATGGTTCATGGGTTTGAGCCCCTTGTGGGACTCCATGCTGATAGCTCAGAGCCTGGAGCCTGATTCAGATTCTGTGTTTCCCTCTGTCTCTGCTCAGCCCCCACTCATGATCTCTCTCAAAAATAAATATAAACATTAAAAATTTTTTTAAAGATTATAAAGTATGTATGTCAGTTATCTATTGCTGTGTAACAAATTACCAAAATTTACCAGCCTAACCAATACACTTATTATCTGAGTTTCCATGGGCCAGGAGCCTGGTAACAGTTGAACTGAGTCCTCTGCTTCATGGCCTTTCTCTCTAGATTGCAGTCAAGGTGTCAGACAGTGCTGGGGTCTCATCTAAAGTTGTAACTGAGAAAGGATACATTTCTATACTTAAATGCTTATTGGCAGGATTCAGTTCCTTGTTTAGTAATGAACTGGGGATCTTGGTTCCTTTGTTGGCTGATGACCAGAGACCATGCTCAGTTTCTTGCCATGTTGGCCTCTCTCACATGGTACATTGTTTCATCAAAGCCAGTGGAGAAGACAGACAGACTACTAGTAAGACAGAAGTCACAATCTTACATGGCCTAATCATGGAAGTGATATCTCATCACCTTTGCTGTATTCTATTATTTAAAAAAAATTTTAGTGTTTATTTTTATTTTTGAGACTGAGAAAAAGAGACAGAGTGTGAGCAGGGGAGGGGCAGAGAGAGAGAGAGAGAGAGAGAGAAGGAGACACAGAATCTGAAGCAGGCTCCAGGCTCCGAGCCATCAGCACAGAGCCCCATGTAGGGCTCAAACCCATGAACCATGAAATCATGACCTGAGCAGAAGTCAGACACTTAACCAACTGAGCCACCTAGGCACCCCTGTTATATTCTATTCTTTAGAAATGGGTAAGATGGACCAATCCACATTCAAAAGAAAGGGGTTGTACCTGGATCTTCCACCTTGGTCTGCGGTCATTCTGTATAAATTTAGTGTTTATTCTGATGAACTTTTGTGGACTATAGTTTCAATGACAGTTTAGTTTTCTGAGCCCTTACAAGGTTATTCTGGCTTGTTTGATTTTTTTTTAGTGCCACCGGGGCTCCTACTCAATTGTTTCTGGCATTGATGGTGGGGATAGAAGACACTTCCTTGAGTTGCCTACTGTTGCAGGGTGATTCTCTGGTGGGGAGTCACAGAAGCTAGTCCTGGCTCTTTTTGTGCCACTTGGAGGAAAGAGTAACATAGGGTTTTACTGTTGCTGTTGTTGCTGGCAGATCAGCTTGGCTGACATCCAGGCTATGAACTGGCGACTCATCAGCCCAGGACTTCGTTACTGCAAGGGGCTCATGCTGCCAGCTGGTCTGGATTGAGGAGTGGTTGCTGGGGCTTTCCACTATGTTAGACTTCATGTTCCCTGAGCCTTTGGATGGAAAGAGCAGACTTTTATTGTATATTTTGTACAGTGCTTGGTGACGCTGGGCAACGAGCCTCTCTGGCACTCAATCTGGGATAGGGGGGATTTAAAAAGAAAATCCAAGGATATTGCCTTCTTGTTCCTCAAAATTTGAAGTCTCTATCCAATTTGCCTCTTTCTATCCAGGTTTTGGCTCCCTTTAACATTTTCAGTGAAATAATATCCAGGGTATTTTGTTCTATTTACAGCGGTGAACAGAAAAGAGTAAGTGTGTGTAATCTCATTCTAGAATCTACCATTATTTAGAAATTATTCAATATGTAACTAAACAAGGCTATAATTGGTTCTATAATATGGTTCTATTCTAGCTTAGTCCAGCCACTAATAAAAATTTTTACTTACATTTGAAGAGTCCTTTGCTCCAGTACAAATGCATTCACTTGGTAATGTGATCTGCACAGAAATCATACCAAGGCACCTATTGTTATTATCTTAATTTTACTGCTGGAGGATGCCCAGGAATAGCCCACAATTATATATCTATTACACTAAAAGAGTTGGAAGTGGAGTCTCAGTATTGTGATTCCATTGTGACTTCCATCAGCTAATCCAGGCAAGAAAGAAAATGTTTGCCAGTGGTTCAAAAGAATGCAATTTATTACATTCCTAAATAAATTAAGAAATATTCTAGGGTATGGTATAATCTAAGTTAAGTCTTTAACAATGGGTAGAATGTAGACAGGAATGAAGAAGACAAGAAAGAAGAAGATGTAGTAATAAATGCATAAAGTTGTAAAGGTATGTAAGTTTTTGTTTTTTGATTTTTTTAAAGAACTGAATGGAGTGCATTTTGTTTGGAACACATAGTATACAGAAAACTACTGTGAATAATGACAAGTTGGAGACTTGTTGAGAAGCCTTGAATGCTATCCCAGGAATTGTATTCCTAATTTGCAAGGCATTGGGGCATCTTGAATAAATTAAATAGGGGACATTTGTTGTTGTAGCCGTGCCTTCTTGAGATGCATTTGAATACAGTGTATAAGATTATGATACTTATGACAATAGTGGTTTACACAGTAAAAGATAGATGAAATAAAATTGCAGGCTGGCAACGCTTCATTCATCATTTATCAAGCATAGTCCCTGTCATTAATGAACTTACAGTCTAAAAATTAAAAAAAAAAAACAGAAAATTATAATAGAGAATGATGTGTCATTATAGGAGGGATAGAATGCCATTGTAAATATAATGAAAAACAAATAATTTGGCAATGATGACTTCAAAGATTTTCTAGGAAGTGGTGCCTAATTTGGGCTATTATATACCCTGGTTTTCCCAGAAAAGTTCCCAATTATTCCTGTTCTCCTGATCTAATTATTACTAGTACATTCTACTCTCATATAATCCCAGCTTTAACAAAACATTATTTGATAACCCTTTGTCTAAGTGAAAACAAAGATGAGTTGCAGTTATCTGGATAAAAAGCTGAGAGTAGTGAACGTTTTAACTACAGTAAATGGCATGTACATAGACCTGGGAAGCAGGAGATAATGTAGCATGTTCAAAGAATACTGATAAAAAATAATTATCGTTGCTCAAAAATACAGTGTGATAGAAAACAAGAGATGATGTTGGGCACTTAGTTGAGCTCCAGACATAGACACTATAAGAGCTTTCTTAAGGATTCTGTACTTTATAGTAACTCTAATGGAAAGTATTGAAGGGCACTAAGAGATGATTAGATTTGACTTTAGAAGTACCACTCTGGTTGGTATACAAATAATGTATTTTAGGGATTTAAGTGGGATAAAAGAATGACCATGGTAGAAAAACTACCTGGCACATTTGAGAGAGATACCAATGACACAGGCTGATCTAGGATACTGGTAATGAGGATAGACAACTAAAGAAGAATTCAAACAATATTTAATGATTAGAATTTGTAGAAATTGGTCGATTGTTGGAATTTGGGGATGAAGGATGGAAATAATTAGGGATGAAACATTCTTTTCTGGCTTAAGTAATTCCATTGGTGGAGCCATTCTTGAGCCAAGAAAATGAAAAGAAAAAGAAATATTCAAAATATTTTCTTTCATAGAGCAAATGATTCAATCAAGTGAATATGATGAATGAGGAAGAATAATACATAACTGATGGTTTATATCTTCAAATGTGGATGGTTTGAAGAAAATAATGCTATTTACTTCATTTAAAAGGAAGAGATGGTCCAGGTGGTAATTAAAAGTTGAGTTTGAGACATGTTCAGAATAGTTTAAGGAGAGGAAAAAGTTTAGGTGTTAAAGAGAATTTCACACATGGTTATGGCTAACAGACCATTAGAAATGTCCAGGTGGATTTCAAGAGGTAGATTAGGACTGCGTATATGTAGTTGGGAAGCATCATTAAAAGCTATGGAAATCCAAGTGTGGCTGAATTTTTAGAGGTCTGAGGAACAAGATACTGGGCCACGGAATTGTCATGGGGAAGAAGACTGAAGTTAGTTACTATAATTCTAGCCCAATAAAGAGTTTGGGGTCAGCACCTTTCAATGCTGAAGAGCCATCAAGGAAAACAGCTAATTTAATTTGGACATTTCAAAATGGCGACCTTTGAGAAGACATTTGAAGTAGAAAGGTAGAGATGAAAAATCTAATGTAAAACTTGGAAGAGTAAGAGTAGCAGAAAAGTAGAAGCAGAGAATATAAATTACCTTTTTAATAAAAGGTTTTTTTTCTGGGAAGTATAGGGGAAATGACTGTAGATTAATGGTAGAGCAGAGATGAAGTGATATTCCTTATGAGTATATGGAATAAAAGCATATTCTTAGGCAGGGGAGAACCACTGGAGAAGGAAAGTTTAAAAAAAAAAAAAAAACTAAAGAAATTAATTGAGTGAACTACTTCTACAGATTGGGATAAAATATATATAGCATTTTTAATCCAATAAAGAGAGAGGACAGTTTTCATCTCAGTGATAAGAAATATGTAAAAATGGGCTGGCAGAGATATAGACCTTTTTTTTTTAATGGACGGGGTAAAAATGAATGAGGGAAAATAAATGAATAACATTTATTGAATTTTCTTTATAAGACAAGCTCTGTACTGAGTTTTATCCTTAGTAATTTTCATAAGGACTCTTGTAATTATAGGTCTACTTAGTCAAGTTAGGTTATATGCTGTAATTTTTTTATAAAGTCAAAACCTTAATAACTTAATTAAACACAGTTTTATTGCTTGCTCACATCTAGGTAAAATACAGTAATTCGGAGGCCATCCAGACTCATTTCCCTTGACCTTCTGTTGGGTCTTTTGCATTCTCCACTGGATGGCATATGGCCAACAGACCAGGGGAAAGGGTGCTTATATAGCACTAAACCTAAAATTTTAGACACCAGGCTTGAAAGTGGCATGCACTAGTTCCAACAATAGTCACATTATCTCGGACTCACTGTCAAAGCCTGGAAAAAGGAGCCTTGGTGGGTGCCTGGAAAGAAAATGAAACATGGTTTGGTGAACTCATGGCATTAAACATGAGACAAGAAGTATCATTATCTCTACTTTGCAGAGAAGGTAACAGACTTAAAAAGGGCTTTCTCAACTTGTTAAGGTAATACAGCTAAGTAAGTTGTCTGGTTGAGTCTGGTATTGATTCTCACAGTATATTAGAACATGCCAACTACAGGAGGTGACAGTGAGAACCACAGAATACAGTCGGAAGGTTTCACAATCTTTTGGGGAGGAAACAATTACATGTGATAGGAACAAACTCATTGTAGAGGAGTTAAAGCTAGAGACATACGTCTGTCTCGGGTCAGATTGCTCCAGCTTTAAAGGAAAAGTTCCTGAAAAGTCCCTTTTTCAGGAACTTAGTAGACTTCATCCATCCATCCATCCATCCATTCATCCATTCATTATTAAAAAAATATTAGAAGCCCATTGCCTATCAGATTATTTTCCAGATGTTTAATGAGTAAAACAGGGTGTCTTTCCTCATGGAGTTTGCATTTTGATATGCAGAGACAGAGCATTACAACCACAGATGCCAACTTTGTTTAGCTTATGCCAAAAATTAAAATAACATATTGAAAGAATATGGGTTAAATTAAAATTAACGGGGCGCCTGGGTGGCTCAGTTGGTTGGGCAACTGACTTCGGTTCAGGTCATGATCTCACAGTTTGTGAGTTCTAGCTCTGCGTCAGGCTCTATGCTGACAGCTCAGAGCCTGCTGGAGCCTACTTCAGATTCTGTGTCTTCCCTCTTTTTACCCCTCTCCTGCTCACGCTCTGTGTCTCTCTGTCTCTCAATAATAAATAAACATTAAAAAAATTTAAAAAATTAAACAACAATGAAACAACTAAGGAATTAGTACAGAAATTATGGCTGCTTATAGGATATACATACATATATATGTGTATATATAATGGAAATTTTCTATCCCAGCAAGATGAATTCTAATTGAGCTGGATTATATGCAACCGTCTTGGCTAATATGTAATAGAAGATCCAAATAAGATTATTAAAAAGAAAAAAAAAGGTGAGGGATAATTACTTTTAAGAATGCTGATATGATTAACAGAAAAGTAAAGAACAGGTAAATACAAAACAACAACAACAACAAAACAAAAAACAAATGCAACAAAGAGCTACTAAAGACAAGAAACCCAAACTATGAAAATAAATTAATTTTCAAATGAACTATTTCAAAGTGTGATAAATATCATAAAGAAATTAAACAGAACTATAGGACAGGAAATAATTGGGAGGAGAAGGAATCTACCTTAGGCAGCCCCTTAAGGAAAGCTACTCTTGAAGTAATATTTAAGATGGGTCCTGAAGAAGGAGGAGCCAAGCATGAAATAATCCAGGGGTACACCTAATGAGTGAGGGAACAAAAAATAGGACCTTGAAGGAGGGTATTTTCCAGGGCCAGAAAATATGCCGCTATGACTGAAATGTAAAAATGTAGCAACTAAGAGGAGTGGAAAGGGGAAGCACGAAGAATTCATACCAAGTTGGGATAAATTGGCAAATTTAGGTTTAATTAAAGGAGCTGTTGTCATTTAAAAGTAGACCATGTTAAGTCATATGTGTCAAATGAGTGAATTTTAACTTATTTTATATTTTAGTGAGACAGAAAGAGTGGGAGTGGCAGAGAGGGGCAGAGGGAGGGGGAGGATTTTTTAGTGTTTATTTATTTATTTTAGAGAGAGTGAGAGAGAGCACAAGTCGGGAGGGACATAGAGAGAGAGGGAGACGCAGAATTCCGAAGCAGGTTCCAGGCTCTGAGCTGTCAGCACACATTTCAATGTGGGGCTTGAACTCATGAACCATGAGGTCATGACCTGAGCTGAAGTCAGACGCTTAACCGACTGAGCCACTGAGGTGCCCCTGGAGAGGGAGAATCTTAAGCAAGCTCCACACTCAGAGTGGAGCCCAGTGTGGGGCTCAATCCCACAATCCTGGGATCAAGACCTGAGCTGAAATCAAGGGTTGGATGCTCACCTGACTGAACCACCCAGGCACCCCGTGGATTTCTTTTTTTTCTTTTTTCTTTTGAAAAGAAATAAAAATTCCTTTTGTCTTTGGCCTATTCTACTCTCTCCCACCAACTCTGTTTCTACTAGAATTTCATCATAACAGCAGCCAACTTTGGAAGTTTCTAGTCTTTGGTAGTAGGCTTAGATGTGCCATGTCTTACCAGCTCTTTTGCACAAGAACCTTCCTGTTCACAGAATAACTTATTTGGAAGAGTAAAAAAAAGGGCATGTTCCTTGAAATAATTCAACTTGAGGTCAATCTTGAGTGAACCATTTCCTATCCATGCGGCCTTGGGCAAGCTACTTAGCTTCTCTAATCTCTGCTGACTCATCCTTAAAAGGAAGTTAATACCAAACTTCAAGTGTTGTTGAATGGATGAAATGAAATAATATACGTTAATGTTGTGGATTACATATTTTCATTCCCTGCAATATTCATATGTTGAAATCCTAATTCCCAGTGTCATGTTATTAGGAGGTGGGGCCTTTGGGAGGTAATTAGACCATGAGGGTGGATGAAATGGGATTCACCATGAATTGATGAATTCCGTCATGAATTCGTGTATCTCATGAACTGGATTCATGCTCTGATGAAAGAGATGCCAGAGAGCTCCCTTGCCTCTTCCACCATGTGAGGACACAGTGAGAAGGAGGCTGTCTATGAAACTGGAAGTGAGCTTTCACAAGACCCCAAATCTGCCAGTACCTTGATCTTGTACTTTCTACTCTCCGGAACTGTGAGAAGTGTTTGTGTTTTAGACTACCCAGTCTACAGCACTTTTTGTTATAGGAATCTGAATGGACTAAGACAGGTAAGTAACTGGTACTGTAGTTACTTAGTTATTTGTAGTAAATAGGCAGGACTCAATAAATAGCAGCTTTTGTTTTAAAAAGTGTAAAACACAGAAAGCATTAGGTGCTCAAAAAGAAAGCCAGTAGCACCCACATCAGACTTCAAGGAAGTTAAAAACATACTTCACTTATAAATTCGTGTCATAGTCAGATGTTTTTTGTGTAATCTGGCAATTTAGTTAAATAAGAAAATATAAATTCATTAATTTAGTCAAGGTTCTCCAGGGAAACAGATTTAATAGGATGTGTGTGTGCGTGTGTGTGTGTGTTTGTGTATTTCCACAAATGCATATATGGAAAGAAACTTATTATAAGGAATTGGGCCATGTGATTATGGAGATGGGCATGTCCAAAATCTGCAGGATTTGCCCGCAGGCTGGAGATGCAAGGGAAGCCACAGGTAAGTGAGCCTGTTGGGTTAAAACATATTCACAGAAACAGACAAATGCATGAGTGTAACAGTTAATTGCAGTCTGAAGGTGGTCTGCTGTAAAACCAGGATGACCCAAAACTTCAGATGAAATCCAAGGGAAGTGGGGATACTGGGGAATTAATTCCCTCTTGCTTAGGGAGGCTGACATTTTTGTTCTTTTCAAGTCCTCACCTTATTGGATGAGGCCCACCCACATTACTAGAGCAATGTGCTTTATTCAAAGTCTACAAATTTAAATGTTAATCTCATCCAAAACACTGTCACAGGTATACTCAGAATATATTTGACAGAACATGGGGGCAACCCATGGCTTACACAGGTTGACACAAAATTAACCCTCACATTCATGAATTTGACCACGTTTCAGCCAAACAGCCTTGCTTCTCTATTGGATCTTGTGGATATATTTGAAGATAACATTGGTAAAAGTTTGATTTTTAAAAAGTTAAGATTGGCTCTAAAACAGCCCCTAACTCATTTTAGAACAGATTGGAAGTAGCTAAAAAAATAAAACAAAGAAAATATACAATATAATATGAGAAGAGGAAGAGACATGGAAATACTTAACCAGTTAATACATTAAGTCAAACTTAATTAGCATGTGTTTCCTTTATTCATACCTCAACTTTTACTAGGATTGAAAACCTCTGAAACCTGGGGAAACGTTATAGATTAGATAAAGTGAGAGGGAAAAAAGAAAATAAACAAGAGAAATAACATGGTATTGAGGCAGAAATGAGGAAAATATATGACAAAAAGCAAAGGGCATAAAACAAATAATTAGTGGGAAGCAAGCAAATGATATAAATGAGTGACATGAGCCAATATAAGGTAATGTGGGGAGTGGGGACTTTGGTCATTTATCTACTTTAATAAAAACTGAGTCTAGTCATGTGTGACTAGAATATGGTTCTACTGTTGCTAGAATTGTGTGCGCGCGTGTGTGTGTTCCTCTGTGTATATATTGTAAACATTCTGATCATCTGATAAAACAAAAAACAAACCAAAACAATGCATTTATAAGACAAATTATAACCCCTTGGGCAATGAAACCCTGTCTGCATCCCTATGGCAATTCCTTCGAGTAGGCCATAAAGTTATATCTAAACTTTCCAGCAGCTACTGCATACGGGGAATCTTAGGGACAGAATTCAAAATAACTATTAAATAAAACCAAACACGTTGTTAAGGGGAACAGTGATTAAGATCAGAAGGAAATTTCTTTCCGGGGCCTAGACAGGACTTTGTGTAATGTAATGGGCAATGTCACTCACTCATCTTTGCTGTTGATTCAGCAACCAGCCCCTTGATTCAAATTCAACAATGGTTATGTGGGGAGATGGTAGAGACTCTCTTAATTCCTTCCTTAGATAATTAATTGTTGTTATAGAATAACTTCCTAAAAATCCAAAGAAGTCCAAAGAACTTTGGATACATTTTTTCAGACATATGGAACTGTAAATTTTCTTTTTCATTCATCAGTGAAGGTGTTTTTTACATTTTAAAATGGTGTAAAATGTTGCTCAGAATTTTTTTTTTTCAGTTTTCAGTAAGACGCCTGCTTAGGGGCGCCTGGGTGGCTCAGTGGGTTAAGTGTCTGACTTCCCTTCAGGTCATGATCTCATGGGTCGTGAGTTCAAGCCCCGTATCGGGCTCACTGCTGTCAGCACAGAACCTGCTCTGGATCCTCTGTCCCTCTCTCTCTGCCTCCTGCCTCAAATAAGTGAATAAATTGGCATTAAGAAAAAGATGCCTGCCTAAAATATATAAAAGCCTATAGCAACATGCATCACAAGATACTGTAGATTTAATGAGTATTACTAAAACTGCCAACATTTCTATTATTTTGCATCATTCAATTTCACAGACTGGTAGAACTGCAGGACTTTTGTTCATAATTTCATATTAACGACTTAAATTTTCTTGGCATGTACTAAATTTAGATTATATTGTCCCTGCATAAATATTTAATTTAGGTGAACTCCTTAATGCTTTAATATTTCTGGTCTACTTGCTCCTAAGTGTTTTTTTCACACATCTTCTAAAGCCTGATAGAAGTTCCCAGGGGGTAATAAACAAGATAGAATGTATTTTAAAGAATTAAAGAATACATTTTCAAAATGCTTTTGTATGCTTGCAATAAAATTACCAATTTTTTCCTTGGGGTTCAGTTTAAATAAGACAGGGTTAAATTCTTTCTTTTAAAAGCTTCTTCTATAAACCAAAAATTTAATCATAAATGGATTAAAATAGACTGTTGTATCTATATCTTCCACTTAAAGTTAAATTCTTAGAGTGCAAGACTAGCTTTTATATATTTTTGAATCCCTAGAACCACTCATAGTGCATAGTAAGAGTAGGCACTTAATGAATATATATTAAATAATTGATTTGTTTACATATGTGTGTGTATGGATAAGGCGAAACATTATTCTTCTTTAAGCTAAAATTGTCCTCAGCCTGTATTTGGTGACTGTATATATGTGTATATCAGTGTGTATATATGTGTCCTTTTATTCTGGGATTCTTAATATCAGGTTGTTTCTATTGCCGATGGATATTTTTCTGCTTTAGTTGAGGCATACTGTATTTTAAAAATATTAATTAAGTATACGGTCTGCCTACTTTTTTATCTGTACTTTTTTTTTTCTTTTCCTAGATAGTTTTGTTTAAATAAAATGGCCTTCCTATTCTGTTTCCTTGTGAGATTTTTGTCAGAGGGAAAATTAATTGAAATACAAAATGGAAAAGCTTAAGAAAACAAGTAAAGCCACTGTGAGCCCCTCAGATTCTTCTATTTGGACCAAAGTTATTTCTGTTGATGAATACAAGCCACTTCCTGCTGTTGTAGTGATGAGTAGTGGATATCTTAAAGAATTTGTCAACAGTAACGAACTCTTTTTATAAACTGTAAATCCCAGGAAAGAATGAAGCAAATTTGTGCTTTCCTCATTCTCCTTTTCAAGGAATCAAATACAAGAAACAAAGAATTAGTGTATAAGCATAAAAATAAGATTTTTATGTGCTACTTGTACTTGAGTAACTTGAATATTGAATATGCATTTAAAAAGAAGCTTCTGAAACAGATATTAAATATGAATCAGAATAGAAGGCTTTAGATCAAAGACACTGATATCATTAGAAAATAGACAGAGGCCAGGTATTTTACTCCAGTAGATAAAAATGGATAAGGTGGGATTAATTTTGCCTTTGAAGAACTGGCTTAGTTGGACAAAGTCAACAACTGCCAAAAGGTTACATGACAGATATTAAAAGATTCCTCTGTCCCTGTATTTCTCTTTTGTCAACCAGGCAATTATGAAATGATGGTAACCCTCCTGTGGAAGGTTCTTGTGAGAACAAGGGATGAACCCAACACAGCACAGTGTACCCAACACATGGGCAATGTCTTCACAAACTTCACCTAATAAAGGTTGATCATAGGTCTCCAGTTACCTGGACAGTCTTGGTTTATGAAGTGTAATTATTTATAGCATTGATTTATGTTCTCAAAATCATCTTAATATGAATGATAAATTATATGGCAATTATATCTTTAAAATTTTTTAATGTTTATTTTTGAGAAAGAGAGAGAGAGACAAAGTACAACTGGGGGAGGGACAGAGAGAGATGAAGACACAGAGTCCGAAGCAAGATCCTTTGGACTTGCCAGCACAGAGCCCGATGTGGGACTTGAACCCACAAACTGTGAGATCATGACCCGAGCCAAAGTTGGACACTTAACCTACTAAGCCACCAAGGTGACCCTATGCCAATCTTATTAATAAGATTTGAGTGTGACTAATAGGAAATTTCTGGAGATAGGATATGGCTCTGGCTGTTCTGGATTGTAAGAGGCTTCATTATGGGGCTTCCTGATCAGCAGGAGAAAACTGAAAGGTGGATGAGCAAGGAGAAAGTATGGAAAAGATAGAGAAAGACCCTTTTTTATAGGGGAGAAGGCTGAGATCAAAAAGATAAATGAATTCACCTAAGTTGTGTGTAAGTACAGATATAGGACAATAATTAAATTCTCTTTAGTGAAAGTATTATTAAAAGAAAAAATTATAATAAAATTAATCGGCTTTAGTTATTAAAGTAAATAAAGCTTGTTTTTAAGTTCAAAAATAAACCTTTATTTTGGAAATTTAGAAAATGTGCAAATAATAAACAAGATGTCTGTTTTTTAACAGTTCTGCCCCAAATGTATCACGTAGAATCATCTTATGGTAAAGATTGCAAGCTTCTGTAGGATCTGGTAGTCTAAATGCTGATAACAGAAGATGATGTCTTCTTCCTCTTAAGAAATACAACAGTACCTTAAGAAGTTTGGGATATGCAAAAATGCACCCAGGACATAGCTTGTGATGCTTTGCATAGAAAGCTGGTAGCAATTTAGGGCAGCCTGGGTGGCTCAGTGGATTAAGCGCCCGATTTTGGCTCTGGTCATAATGCACGGATTGTGGGCTCGAGCCCTGCGACAGGCTCTGTGCTGACAGCTCAGAGCCTGGAGCCTGCTTCAGATTCTGTCTCCCTCTCTCTCTGCCCCTCCCCTTCTTGTGCTCAATCTCTGTCTCTGTCTCTCTCTGTCTCTCTCTCTCTCTCTCTCTCTCTCTCAGAAATAAATAAACATTAAAAAATTAAAAGAAAAAAGAAAGCTAATAGCAACTTAGATTTGGTTGGAATCTGACAGCTGGAGAGACAGGAGGTGGAGAGAAGAAGAACCCTAGAAACATGGCAGGATGCCCAGTGAGAGGGAAAGAGGCAGCTAGTGGGGAATTCCCCATGGCAGGGACTCTGAAGAACAGAAATGTTTCATTTTAAAATATAATTGTATGTCTCTATGGTGTATATTTTCCAGTTTATGCCAACATTTTATTAAAAGTCCTCTATTCACAACAGCCTTGTATCAACGAAACTGTGGGAAGTAAGAGATTTAAATGAGATAGGAAGTGATGCCTTACTAGTATCTGGCATTGGTGATGGAAGGTGATGGTCCACAGTGAAGAGAAATATGACCTTAGGAACATCTCAGAGTCCCAGGGACAGATCCAAAGACCAGGAAAGCTGGCCACACAACAGGTGAATTCAGATTTGGACACGAGCTAGACCCTATTTATCCTAAGTACGTAGTTAGAATATATTAATATAGTAATAACTATTAATATCTTATATCAATATATCCTAAATATATTACTGAAAGATAATTCTCAGGGTTCGAAGTCCAGTTCACTACTAAGTGCCTGCAAGATCTTTGACAAGTTATATAATCTCCAAAACCTGTTTGCCTGTCTACAACACTAAAATGATGAGAGCACCTACTGTTTAGTTTTGCTGGGAAATTTATGGTCAATGATCCACTTTAAGTCACAGCCCTGTGCCTGGCAAGTGACCAGAACTCTATAGAAACTAGATGATAGTTCGTTTTAGTATTAGCATATCATATCATATTCAGTGTACTTACTGTTTTTATGTTCACTTGATAAGATAACAGAAATATTCTCCTACAGCACTGAATATTCTCTGAATACATAATTTTTGATGAATATCTGTAGGATCATATGCTTCATTTGACAATTTTTCCATTTTTGGCCATTTATGTTGCTTCAAAATTTAACTCTTATAAAAGACAATGGCAAGCCTCTATATTTAAAACTTGATAGGCTTTTTTTTGACGATTTCGTCAGAAAAAAATCCACTGAATGACCCCTAAGCATGCTGAAGTATATACAAGCACGTCAGGGTTCTCCATACATAGACAAGTTATTTTGCACAGAAAGAATACCAAACTACGCCATTTCATTTATGACATTTCAATTTGCAAGTAAAGTACCATTTCAAAGTGGCTTACATAAGAAAAATAATTAGACATCTCAAGTAGGGCAGTCTCTAAAACTGCCTGACAAGAAGGATCAAAATCATTAAGGAACCATTTTCTTTCCATCTGTTAAGTTTCTTGGTGTTGGTATCATAGTCATGCAGGTGGCGGTGTCCATAACAGCTTTAAGTATTTCATCTTGACAGAGTAAGGCTCACTGACTCCTTCATACCAACAAGGAAACCTTCACAGGAGCCTTCACAGACTTCACAAGTCATTGACCACATGCTTATTCCCCGCCAGCCTCTATAAGGGAAGTTGAATTATCATAATTGGCTTGACTAGTCACTAAGGATGGAGGAGATGTAGGGGAATCAAGAATCATAATGATGATTTCCACTGTCAGTGTTTGAGAGTGCCACTTTAATTTCATCCTCACCAATACAAGCCATTATTGTAAACTTCCATTTCTATTTGTATCCCATCAGAAAAGACGGTTGGGTACAATATACACCATAGTTCTGCAGAAATACAGCTGACTGGCTATCGGACTGAATGAAGGAATGAATTGATTGACTGGACTTACCAGGTCTTTAGTTCAATTGGGCTGTATTCTACCTGGTCAAACACTACTAGCTTGAGAGAGGAGATGGGCTTTCTTAAATACAAAGGGGATATTATATGCAATGAAAGCATCTTGAGCAATATTACCCAATAGCTAAATCATTATTTGGGGGAAATCTATGAACTGAGTGTAAATTAAAACGTGAAAATGAGTGTAGAGAGAAGTGAAATCTAAGCTCTCAATGGGATAATCCTTCAGCTGAAATGGCCTCACACTGTTTTTCTTGGATTATTTTGAGGCCTATTGTATTATCTGAAGGAAGCCTATTGAACAGTGATTGACTGGTGCTGACCTGGTGCTACACTCATTTTGCACAAAAGCTTCTCTGCCATAATGCTTAGTGAGGTTACACATTGAAGCCAACTGCTATCCTGAAACAAAATGAAACCGCTCATCCACTCCTCAAAGGTTTTAGTATGACACATTCTATTATGTTATAATTTTGAAAAGAGTCATTTCTCCTGATGGCTAATTATTAACTCTCAAATGGATGCTGGACAAATTGCAATCAAATATCTTTACTTTATTGAATACATATGTTGCTAGGAAATATAATTCCACTTTAAAGGGGTTTCACAGATTTCCTGACACCCCGATCTCTTTGTTCTGGTCTTGGTGTCTGCTCTTGCTGCCCCCTGGCAAATTGAAAAACCATCTTATTGAGCTTCATGCTTTCAAATTCCTTGATGTGCATCACTGCACTGAATAAACACTCAGGTGATTTCCAAGCTTTTGTTGTTGTTGTTTGCTTTTTTACTTTTACCTAAATGTCGTGGAGATGCTATGCCCAGCAAGAATGTTTGAACAAGTGCACTCAAACGTAACATGTGAAAGGTTTTAGCTGCATACTCACATGTCTGTCCCAAATTCTAATTTGACTACTGTTCACATATGGCCCTGAAAAATTTGAGTTTGAATCTGTGTAGAGAATGGTTAGCATCTTTGAGTCTAAATACATATATAAATGTGCTAAAAGTTGTAGAATGTCTTCACTAAATCTATCCCTCCAGTGAGTTTGGTTACATGGATCTTCTTTCTGCTTCCTTAACCCTCTGCACTTTCTTATCTGTAGCATCTATCACATTGAATTGCTCATGTGTATATTACACATTAAATCATCAGCTCCTTAATAGCAGGCCAGTATGTTTCTGTATTTCCCTCACATCAGTTCCCTGGATCTAAATGCTCAATAGTAAATATTAAAAATTGAGTGGATTAAGGACAGAGGGAAACACACACACACACACACACACACACACACACTCACCTACCTGCTTGATATTTACCTTCACAGTAAATTATTTTTATCATTTGGTAGAAAAACATACGAAAGATATGTCTTAAACCTTCTATTACTAGATTCTTGAACTTAAAACACAAAATGGTTGAAACAACTATAAAAAGAACAAAGGAAAAACAGTTAAAGCCTTTCTGAACAGTACTGGGGAAAAGAGACTGAGCCCAGTAGTTAAAGAGGACAAAGCACACATTTTACTCCATACACATACCAGTGTCCCAAGTCCCTTAAATCCCAATAAGTCACATCATGAAAATCATGAGCCTGGTTGATAAAGATTGTAGGATTTTGTTTTCTAGAAATCATTAAATGTTTAATGACTTCATTAACTGGACATCAACTAGTCCTGCTTTTTATTTTAGAAATGAAGAAGCAGAATTCCAGAGATAGGATATAATTTTTGCAAAAATTAGCTCCTGGACACACAGAGAGGAATTCAGACACTGAGTGGCCAAATCTATACAGAATACCTGATGACTGGAGAGATAAAAAATGACCTCTACAAAATAGGGTAAACAAATATTGTTCTTCCAGATCACTGAGCAAGTTTTTTTTAAAGGAAGGGATGCTTCTGAATTTTATGTTCTTAGAGTACTGGTTTTCAGTGAGGTGCAATTTTGTCCCTTAGGGTACATATAGCTAGCTATCTGTAGACATGTTTGATTCATCACTGAGGGTATGTGTGGGAGGTGCCACTGGCATCTAGTTGTAGAGGCTGGGGAAGGTTCTGAACATCTTAAAATGCTCCAAATATCAATAATCACAAGGTTAAGAGACCCTACCATAGAGCATTACCCAAGTAACAAAGACGAGGCTGCACTAGACACCAATAGAAAGTGTCTTCGTTGCCATTCTCTAGAGTACATAAAATTGCACATCCATACACAAGTATAGGCATATAGTCATCCATGGCATAACAGGACTGCCTCCAGAGGAAATGGCCCAGAAGTCAGTATATGTGGATGGAAAGACTTCCCAGTCATGCCAACGTGGGAACTGTTCTGAGCATCTATGGATGCTCTACCTACTGAGGAGAGCTTAGATCTGAAATGGCATTCAGAATAAGAACCAAGGAGTCAACCAGCAATCAAGAGCGCATCTTTGGTTCCCTCAGCAAGAAATGCTATGCTCCCTCATCTTGCCCTGGCTCCTTCTTTCTTGACATAAAGATGTCAGCTCACATTTCTTTGCCATCCTTTCCTGACTACCCAATTGGATTTGCCCTTGTCATCTTCCATCACTTTCTATCATCCCACTGTTTTCACTACCTGAACTAATCCCTTTGGCTTATTTAATTGTTAAATGTCTTTCCCCTACCAATTCAACTGAGAGTCAAAGTTTTGGAAAAGGAGAGCACTTCACCACCTGTCTCACCATTATACCTTCAATGCTTATAACAGGTGCTCACTGAATATTCCATTTATCCAATTTATTCAACAAATAGTTATCATGTGCTATTACATGCCAACTACTCTTCTGGCCACAAAGAAAATATACCAGTATTCTTGTCTTCATAAAGCTTGTGAATAAGTGAATAAATAATTTAATGCATAAATTTACTTAACCTAGGTAGAAATGGCAAAGAAGCAAAGAAGACTCCCAGCACGATGAGATAAGGAAGGAAGTAAAGACAAGAAGTAAATTAATATGTTTGTGACTTAGAATACAAATTCTGGAGATTACCAGAAAATCACTTTTACAATGACCCAGGGACCATTAGATGGACTAAGTCTTAGAGGAAATGCCTATCCTGTTGATAGAAATAGTTATGTCCATTGATATTAACTGATAGAGTTAATTAGTTACAGTATTGCAATTAAGCAATAATATGTTTTACATTTAAGCTTATACTTAAGAATAATAGTTCTTTAGAGGTCCTGTATGATTGCCTTAAAAATTGTGTGAATTTGGGTAAATAGCCTATTCACATATGTAAGAGGAAACTGAGGCTAAAATGGATTAAATAATGCATCCAATGTCACAGGACTACAAAAATACAAAACATATCCTGTACGTAATACGCTGTTGGTTTGCTTTTTTGTGTGATCTGAATGCTTTTTTGCATTACTCACTTAGTGCAGCTTTTGGGGGAATAAGGAAGCTTGGTTAGGGGAAAAGGATAATATGTGAATTTATAAAAACAAGTAACTATAAAGTTAGGGAAGGTAGAGTAAATTATAAGTATATTCAAAGTAGAGTAAATGTGAATATATTCTCTAGGTAATGCATATGCCTAGGAGAAATTCTTCCTAAGGAGGGAGATTTTTCTTTGTGATTCTCATTTTTAATTTATTCATATTATTTCCGACCTAAGAAATATTTTAATTTCTTTACCTTATATAATGACAGAATTTGAAAGAACTTTGGTAATCTTAGAACTTTATTTACTACTTATTCTTCTCTTTCTGAAGACAAGACATCATATATATATATATATATATATATATATATATATATATATATATGCACACAACAGAGCAAATGAAACCAAGTAGCAGAAAAAAGAAATCAGGAGTATGAAAAGGAAGAAAATATATTTTAAATTAACATCATTTTCATCATTGGGAATAAATATCCCAGTGCACCACAAGAACCAAAACAATTTATGGAGTTTCCCTCATTTAAAGGATTGAAGCATTTCAAGTTGCCCCATGGAAGACGTGATATTTTCCTGACAATGGATTTTAAAAAGATTTTGCATAGAAGAGAAAAATCACTTAGTTAATATTATAATATCACACTTTTTTTTTTAGACCAAGAGTTTAGGTACATGCAGGAATTAGTTTTCATTTATTCATTGGGTGATTCAAATAACTTGATTGATTTTGCACATGTTCTGGGAATGTAGAAACAAACCATGACCCTGTGTCGGCATGGGTCATGAGGACTACTCCATGAGAAGGGTGGAAAGGACTTTTAAACTAATAGTTATAAGCTATGAAACAGAAATATGTAAGCAGTTCTGGAAACGTGGAGGTGACAGCATCCAATTTTGCTCACTGGGGAGTCCAGAGAAAGTTCATGGAAAGAGGTAAATTTTGAATTGTTTCTTGAAGTGGGAATTTCCCAAGTTGATAAAGGAAAATGAAGAGTATTTTAAGAAGAGTAAAGAGAATAAAATGTCAACTTACATGAGGACTTTGAAGAAAGCTAAGTCCAAAACAAAGGAACATCTGAGACAGTAGGGAAGGGTGACTCTGGAAAGTAGATAAGATTTTATATGCTAGACAAAGGAGTTAGCTTTTAGGCTTTGGAAATGAAGTGCCATTAAAGGATGTAAGCACATGGGAAATAAGATCATATTTGTGTTTTGGACTATCATTCAGCTCTCCACATTTTTTAATATGTGTAAGGTATTTCCTATGTTTTTAAAGAATAAAACAAAAGTAAATCATTCACTCGAGTTTTTGAACATCTATATATTAACCATGTTCTCCAGAAAGAACAGAATCATTAGAATACATACAGATTCACAGAAAGAGATTTATTATGAAGGGTTGTCTTACTTGATTCTGGAGGCTGAGAAGTTCCATGATGTGCTGTCTACAAGCTGGAGATTCAGGAAAGCCAGCAGTGCAGCTCCATTCACAACCCAAGGTGAACTTGGGCCTTAGGTGAGGCATCCAGGTCTTAACTATATTTTGAAGGAAAAAGATCAGGAGGATTTGCTGTGAGATTACATATGGGATGTGCTGGAAACAAAGGAAATGAATGTGACACCAATGTTTTACACCTGGAACTCTCTGTAAATGAGACAGAGGAGGCATTGGAAGGAGGGGCAGTTCAAGAGAGAAGATCTTTTGGGACAGGTTAATTTAAAGATGATCTATTGGAGGCCAAATGTGCACCTTCTGAAATGCCCTCAACTACCTTCTTCCTACTTCCTTATTCTTGGCTGTCTCCTGACTGTTTTGGAACATATTTCCACCTTTGGACATAGATGAAACAGCATGTTATATTCAACCACTTGGACGGTAGCAACCTGAGAGATGATCAAGGAGGCAAAAGTTAGAGTTACCTCTCCATGGGAGGCAGCCAGCAGGTATCTCTTTCCCTTGGACTACTCCATGGTGTATTTCTTTCTTGCAACCCTCCCTTGATGTGGAGCGAAAAAGCCTCCTACAGTTTTCTATATCTCTCTGTAGTTATTGTTTTGGGGTAGCCAGTGAAAATATGCTTCACTTCATGGTCTTACCTCACTCTATCACTATCACTGTCAGGGATGGCAGGAGAGGGGGGAAAGGCAGGTGGCTTGCACTGTAATCCTTTCACAGGATCTCTTTCCACATGACCTAGATTAGAACAGTGGGCAATAGAACTTCTAAGGGGAGTTGCCAAGTAGGAAATTAGATCACAGACTGAAGTATCAGGGTGGTGGTGTTGGGAGGACCAAACTAGGAACATACATCATACATTTTGGAGTCTTCAGGGCATGGATGATATTTAAAGCCATGGGATTGGGTGGTCTCCACAAAAGAATGATTGTAGGGGTGCCTGGGTGGCTCAGTCGGTTAAGCATCCAACTTTGGCTCAGGTCATGATCTCACCATCTGTGAGTTCCAGCCCTGCATCAGGATCTGAGCTGACAGCTCAGAGCCTGGAGCCTGCTTCAGATTCTGTGTTGCCGTCTCTCTCCCTCTGCCTCTCCCCCACTTGCATTTGTCTTTCTGTCTCTCTCAAAAATAAATAAACATTAAAAAAAATGTAAAGAATGATTGTAGTTAGAAGAAGAGGTCCAGAGACTAAGCCTTGGGCATGCCCACTCTTAAGGGTCTGGGGGAGGAGGGGGACCCAGCAAAGGACTCTGAGAAGCAACAACCAATAAAGGATAAAGAGACAATGAGGGTGTGTTGTTGTGGGAGTCAGGTGAAGAGTGATTAGTCAAGGAGGAAAAAGTGAAGTGTCAAATGATGTGGATATTGATGTGAAACTTCCCAATTTTGTAATGTGAACAAGAAACTCAAAGTCTTTAAAAACACCCTGGAAAGCAACAGAAAACTTGTAAGGGCTATTTTGTCCTCACACTGCTATTTTGCAAAATGTAGTCTGGTGGAAAGACTTGTCCTGACTGTGATAAGCAGGCTTCCTTTTGTTCTTTATCTCTGCTAAGATCATGTCTTAATACCCTCTCAAATGTATTTCCCAGTTATAAGACTTCCCCTGAATTTAAACTTATTAATGATACCTAATACATATGCAACATTTATTATGTGTCAGATACTGTTTTTATCTCTATCTAATCTATATCTATCCATCTATCTTTGTATCTATATCTAATCCATATCTATCTATCATCTATCTATCTATCTATCTATCTATCATCTATCTATCATCTATCTATCATTTATACACACATATGATCTTTGCAAGAGATTTATGCTGAATAATTTATATTATTATCTTCAGCAAAAGACAAGATAACTGAATTATTTAGAGGCTAAATAAATTGCCAAACATCATGCGGTGTGCATAAGGCAGAACAAGGATTTGAACCCAAGATATCTAGCTCCATGGTTCATCTTCACAAGCATCATACAGGACTGCCTCAGGAGTTGTAGGTTGGATGTCTGGATATATGGCTGGCTAGGAGCATTGCATTAGTCATTATCATCCCATCTCTCTCTAGACCCTCACTTTTCCTGTATTGATTCAGGCCTCTGGTGATCCACATACTTCAAGTACCTGAGGACAAGAGTATTGGATTACACTGGGGATGTGTAGTTTGAAAACACCTTTCAGGGAATTCTAATTCACCTTGCCCTACTCTCTCTTCAACTCAGGGAAAATCACTGCATTAGAAGGCTTCTGTGGATAGCTCTCACAGGGATGGTAAAGTCATTAAGTTGAAATTTACAGGGGATTAAGTGTCAACAGTGTGCTAGATACATATCACAAACTTGAAAATGCTCAACTTGTGGGTGGCTCCATTATTATTTGAAGGTTTGCATTGCCAACACGCTTTCCTAAAATATCTAATTTTCTTTTCTTTTCTTTTTTACCGAAGTATAGTTGACATATGTTATATTAATTTCAAGTGTACAACATAAAGATTTGACAATTATATACATTACAAAATTCTCACTACAGTAAGTGTATTCACCATCTATCATCATTCAATGTTATTACGATATTATTGGCTATATCCCCTATGCTGTACTTTTCCTCTCTGTGACTTATTTATTTCATAACTGGAAGTTTGTACCATTAATTCCCTTTATCTATTTTTCCTCTTTCCCCCAATCTTCTCCCCTCTGGCAACTACCAGTTTGTTCTCTGTATTTATGATTCTGTCACTGCTTTTTGTTTGTTTGCTTGTTTGCTTGTTTTGTCTTTAATAGTCTACATGTAAGTGAAGTCATATAGTATTTGTCATTTCCTGTCTGACTAATTTCACTTAGCATACTACTCTTTAGGCCCATCCATGTCGTCACAAATGGCAAAATCTCTTTCTTTTTTATGGCTGAGTAATAGTCCAAGATACATAATAACTAAAATGTCAAAGATTAAAGAAAATCTTAAAAGTAGTGAGACAGAAACAACTAATTATGTATAAGGGAAACTCCTTAAGGCCCTCATTAGATTTTTTGATTAAATACCTGATTTTCAATGTTAAGTTTTGCTCTGCTGGCTAGGCCAAACTCTGTGACTTTCAGAAATCGCTCCCATCTTTGGCTAAAAAAAAACCTAAATAAAACATCATGATAGTATGTAGCTATTGCTTTTTTTTTTTTTCAACTTTTTCACCTTCCCCTAAGGAGATAACCTTATGCTTACCTTATTTTCACTTCTAGAATTAAGGAAGAACTAGACTAAAATCTCTACCTCATGATCAACTTGTTCATAACACTTCCTTAGGCAGTTTTCCAACGATGACAGACACAGACAAGCCAAATACAAACTCTGGAATCTGAATCAAATTGCTTTTTCTCCCGTTACTCATGTTCGTTTTCTCCTGATATATCCCCTGAGATGAGCTGTTTCTATCACCCTTTCCTCAAAATGACACCTTTGTGCTTAAAGTAGTGTGGAATTAATTGTAGAAGAGCAATCACCTAGAATAATTACCAGCACACGAAAATCTGAACTTCGGCTTATTGAAAATAAATTGGTGGTCTTAGTGTATACACTACTCATCTCTGCCATGGACCCTGATGTGTGTTTCGTTTTCCATTCTCACCAGAAATTCTAATGTTGAATGGACCTAGAGGCCTAAGGCATGCCAAAGAGCAGTGATCTCTGGGTAAATGTTCAGCCAATCTTAGGCTTCAACAGTCTGGATGGTATCTTCTGTGCCAGAGATTATTTCCTCCCCTACTCTCTGAGCCTGTCAATCTATTATTTATTTAACATTTCAAGTAAAACATATACATTGTGAGTGAAATATAAAATAGCTTAGCTGACTTTGCCTTCTATATTTATAATAATAGAAACACCAAAGAAAACAGCAGCATAATGCATTCTTTTATGGATAAGAAATAAAAACACAACAGAATCAGAAGTAAAGCAGAGATTCCAAATTGACTGAGTGATCTGAATCTTAAGTGGTTGAGTCCCATTTTTTTCTTTGCTTTGTCTCCTATAGAGCTGCAGAGGGAAGGGCTGGGGGTGCTGCCCAACAAGAACCTGTTTGGATAATAATGGTGACAAATACAGCATGAATGCAGGATGATAATGTTATTAGAAAGGAAAGAACCCTAACTGGTTATTTCATGTTCTGCCACTAGCAATCCAGAGGGAGGGGATGAAATCTGTTATCGTTGACTTGATATGGAGCCTTTTTCCTTAATGGTGCAACACAGGTCAGCATAGTGACTACTAATATTTCCTGCATATCCTATTATGTTCTGAAAGTTGCCTCATTAAATTTATATCAAATAAGGAATGGGAATGAAGTTAGAAAACCAGTGTCTTGACTATGAAATTACAATATCTCACTTTTATAACTTTGGCCCTGTAATCACTGAAAAGCAATTCTTTCCCCAGAGATGAGATTTTTTCATCAATAATATCCTGGAGGGAACAGTACACTAGAAACCTTGTGCATAAATATGAGTAAGAATCGTCCATGGAAAATTCTCCAAAGCAGAGCTGCTGACACCCTTCAAAGACATGATCCTCTCTACACATGACCACCAGGCTTTTAAGACTGTCTTCCAACTGGTCTCCCTGCCTCCTGTCTGTCCTTATCCAGAATAATCTACTTTGCATGCAGCTATGACTCTGTCACTTGCTAGTTTTTACTCAATATTCGGATCTGTGAAAGTGGGGGCAATATTTGCACCTATCTTACTTATAGACTTTGTCTGTGGTACACTTAGCATACTTGATAACTAGAATGACTCATTTTGTGACAATATTATTACAAAATTATTTTCATTAATAACCATAATATAAAAGAAATAATAATGGCTAGAAAAGGAACACAGCGATAATTTTTTTCACTGAACTTTATATAGTTGTGCCAGTGAATTAAATACCAAAAAATGAAATAAACAGCACAATACAAAAAAGTAGTGGCTTTGTAATTTTAATTATATAATATTTTATAAATATATATTTCTGACAAAATTGAAACAATTTTTGATAAAAGAGAAATAATTTTTAGTGAACAGCTAAATAACTAAAAGGATCAAGAAATTTTAGTTCTAAGACTGTTATTCAAATAAGGAAAATATTTTATGTGTGAACTAAAACTTGCACCTACTAGGCAAAAAAGTGCATTTTGCATTGTCTGATTATTTTCAATTTACAATTATATTAAATTTAAATTGATCACATAAAATGCCATAACAAGCCAGTTAAAATAACAGTAACCAGCAATTATAGGCTTTAAATTATGATTTTTAGGAAAGAGCATTTTATCACTGACTTTATGATGATATTCAACTCATGGTGAAAATCATAGCCTGTTCTATAATTGTTTTAAATACCCCATAGACTATGCATCTCTTTATAGCCTATCAAGAGGCAGACTAGCCCCAGTGCCTTTCTTATTGTATACTGTCACTGGGGATTACGGAAGGGTTAAAATGAATTAACATCTACAGTACTTAGAAGAGGGGCTGGCTTATGGTAAATGTCCAATGTATATTATTAAAATTAAATAACTATGATGTCTCCCTGTGTTATCTTTACCATATAAAGACAAAGTCTAATCTTAGTAGCATATTTATGACCATCCATGGACTGCTCACACAGCTTTTTCTTTCACTTAAAAGAGTAAAATAAAAACTTTAGTAGCACAGACATTTTATTCTTCATTCTTCATTCATTGTCAGATTACCTGCTAATTTCTTGATGGTAAACCCTGTCCCTCTCTTACTCTGGAAATCTCATTCTTCAAGGCATAGCTTAATAGTTGGTTCCTCTGATATTTCCTCCCCTTTAGCAGCTAACTCTATCTCTCAGGAAGAAGATTCACCATGCATCTATCTGTCCACTTGTCATCCATCCATCCATCCATCCGTCCATCCACCCATCCATCTGTCCATCCATTTGTTTCTTCAACATCTATTATCAGAATGTTTGCTATGTTCACAACAATCTTCCAGAATTTAAGAGTGAATAAGAACACAATTGCTGTCTTACATCATTTTAAAGTCTGTTGGGGGAAAGAGAGAAGTGGCAATTGTAATTCACTATTTTTAGTGCTATGCGTAGATTGTAAGAATGGAGTGCTATCAGAGCACTTTTGGTGGAGGGGGGCAATTTAAATAGTATTGGGACGCCAAACAATGTTTCCTGGAGGATATCAGAGGCATTCAAATGGAACTTTAGAATAAGAATTGTCTAATAGAAAAGGGTGCAAAATGAGAGGCGTAGAGAGAATCTCAGCACAAAAAATAGCATGAATATGGCTTTTCCCTTGAAGGGAAAAAAAATACAAAGGGAATTAAAATCAGTTCCACATTTTTGTAGGATAGAAAGATTGAGACTGCTGAACAAACTCTGGAGAGGCAATGTAGGGCCATATCATTCAAAACCTAGTCAAATCTCTGCTCAGGGGGTTGGAGATAGGCTAAGAGTGATGAGGAGACACTGGAAAGTTTTGAAGCAGAGAAGCTATTTAAGGTTTTAAATATACTCTGTGAATAATATAGATTATAGACTAGAGAGGGAAAATATTTAGAAGAAAAAAACCTGTTTTGGTTGTTGTAGGGATATGATCATGACATGATGGTGGCTACCCTAAACTAGGGAAATGAGGATGGATTCTCAAGATTTAAGAAGTACATTTGGCCGGATCTGGTAACTGGATATTGGCAGCTAGAGACAGGAAAACATCAAAAATGGCTCCTGAGTTGGTCTCCAAGTTAGATGATAACATTATCACTAAGAGGGATGAAACCAGGAAGGATGGCAGCACTCAACAAAACTGGGCATGCTTCTGTAGAGCATATTGCTGGAGACCCTACATCATCTATGGAAGGATGATGGACTCCAAGAAAACGTCATTTTGAATTCATCTGTTAAGAGACAACGGTGGAAACGAGCACTCAGAGAGCATGTGAAGGTGAAGAGAGAAGCTGGATGGAAATACACCAAAAGTTTATAGCAAAAGTTCCAGGAAAGACAAAAGAGCAGGAGCCAGCAAAGGAAACTGATTGAGAAGGAATGGGCAAAGAGCTACAAGGAAACCTGAAGGAGAATGATGTTGGGGAAGGCTTTTGACATATAATATTTATTATAGTTCTGTATGAATTTACTTGTCTCCTCCACTAGAACTCAATTTCTTGAGTACAAGGACCATGCCTTTGTAGGTTTTGATTCTAGCACAGTATCCAGCACTCAGTAGATGCTCAGTACATGTATGTTGAATGGGGAAAAAACACAGCATTTAACCATAGAGGTGATTTTCATATTCTGTTATTTTTTTGAAGGAACAAGGAATTGAAAAAATTCAAGCCTGGTGAATTCAGATATAGCCAGTGATGTCTGGTGAGGGGAGTATATGTGTCATAGTCATTGCAATAGATTACGTTCATGTAGGTGATCTAAACCTAAGTAACCCTGAGCTTGGGTTAAGAGCTCTTAAATAGGTGGCAAGTTTCAAAGTGCAGAAGAAAAGCAGTCCATGGAAGAAATAGTGGCAGTCACAATGAGCCAGTGTAGATTCCAAGACATTCTGATCAAATTAAAGAAAACATGTCAAATAAGTTGGAAACCACAGGCCATAGGGAAAATGTCGTAATAACAATCTTGCCAGAAAGAGGCTGTCCAATCAGTTTAGGCAGGAGATATGTGCCAGGATAGAATGATTTATGTGGAAAATTTGAAAACCTGATCCACACCCTATTGAAATTAGTGAATCATGGGAATAACACGGGGTTATTATGTCCAAAGTCAAAGGGCTCGATTTACTATTCTCAATAGAATACCAAGCAGGTAGTGAAGGAGATGAGAATATTCCTCCCAGAAAAAGCAACATAAAGGCCAAAATTTCTCATAAAAATGGAATGTGCTTGGAAATTAGTAAACTTGATACTTAGTTTATAGGCAGTTGTGTGTAATGGAAAGAAGGCATATTTTGGAGTCCTACTAACCTGGGTTCAAATCCCATTCTAGTCAGATACAAATGGTATGACCTTAAGTAAGTTATTTAATCTCTTAAAGTCTCAGTTTTCTCATTTATAATATTAGCATAATATTTCCTAACCTTTCAGGTAGTTCTAAGGATTAAGTGCATTGGTAGTGCCAGGATATTAGGTGCTCAATAAAACCTGATATTTCTGATTCATGACCATAGCTCTACAAAAGGTAGCCTCCGAGGAATGTGGAGATAACAGTACTAGTTTGCTGTTTATTCTAGTCATTATGTATTTTAAAAAGGTGTATTTTCCCAAGTTATTAAAAAAAGCAAACAAACTTTATTTAACACTGTAATTTTATTCTATGGCATAAAGGAAGGTTAAGGCAGTTGTTATAGTCAAAACATAGGATTCTGTGACTTTGTACTGTTCGTCCTTAATACACACACCTGCATGTGTGCACTTGTGTGCGCACACACACACACACACACACATGAACAACAAGGACAACAACAGAAACACATATATATATATATATATATATATATATATATATACATATATATATATATATATATATATATATACACATATATAAACATATATATGACCGAAATAAATATTAACTTGTAACAGGTGCCCTAAACAAAGGCTTTTCCTGGAAATGTAGGCAAAATGAAAAGATATGATTTGATGTTCCTCAGACAACATGAGGAAGACTCAGCAGTTACGAGAAAGTCATAGGAAACTGAAGAAAACGTTGCCAGTTCTTTTCACCATTCCCACAGAAAGTAAGAGAACCCAGGAGTCTCCAAGACAGTAAACTTAAAATCAACTTAATTACTTCCTGTGGTTTGGCACAGTTGATGTACCACTTAATTAATAAGGAATTATAAGAACATACACAAATGAGCAGAGAAATAAGTAATGTAAGGGAAGGAATAATTTAATTCTTTCTATAATTCTTAAACTGGAATGAGGAAACATACAAATTAAGCATTTTTATTGTGAATGTAAAGTGAATTGAACAGACTTTCCATGAAAATTGTGTGACGGATCTGTCATTGATGAAACTTCACAGTCACATCAGCCCTTTGAGATCTGATGCTAGGAGATGCTAAACTAATGAAACTTTCTTGTTTTTAGAAAATGAGATTTAAAAAAATATCCAAATTGCTTCCTCAAATTGTGATATTATCTCTGGCTAAAGAACAAAAAGATGAAAGCATTTGTATTTTGATTAGAATCTTTAAGCCTCATTTGCAATGCTGAGTATGGATATCTCAAATAATTCATAAACACAATGCCACGTGTATTTGAAAAGATATAAAGATAATCATGGAGTTTTGAAGATAGATTAGAGGCTAGAAACAAAAAGAATCTATAGTCAGAATAGGAATGGGATAGAAATCATAATATTTGTGTGGATTTATGGTTGATATGAACTGAGAATATTACAAATACTTACCAACTGCTATAGCACCGTACTGGATGCTGGGCTTTAGTCTGAGAGTTAAGTCTTGGAGAATGGTTTATTCGCTAGAACAGAGTGTGGAGACCCAAAGAGGTGTTAAAATGAAGGGATGGAGATGATTGGCATGGCTAATGATACGGGAACATTTTAATATTGTAACAACTGGTACTGTGTACTGGCCAGTGGCCAATCTCAGATATACCTTCTTCAGCGTTCACAACAAAGTAAGCCAGAATGTTGATTGATTCGTATGTATGTATGGAATTTGATGTGGAATTTTTACATAGCCCTCCTATCTAGGAGGATGTTATTCCTTCCCTCACTGAAGTCTAAAGATCTACACTTACCAGCCTAGGATTCTGGTCTGGTGGTAAGCCCTCTACCCCTGAGTCACTAATGGAAACCATCCCGAGGAGAAGTCAGAAATCACCCAGAAAAACCACACGTGTGTGTGGAACCTCAAACCATTCGTGCAGTGTGAAAACCTCAAACCTTGAAACTAATCTAAAACTGGCATGAAAACAGAAATCCCTGTAGAGACTTCACAGAGACAAATATAAAAGCACTTCTTAAGGATGTCTCCAGAAGCTGAGAAAAAGTGGGATTCTCATGAGGGAAAACCTCCACCGAATGAAATAACGGACAAAATAACTATGTACTCAAGAAAACCCACAACCCGAGATTGTCATCTGATTCTGGATGGGAACTAAAGGAGATGGCAGAATTAAAGATGATGGGCTCGCTGAAAGAAATTTTAAAATAAGTACATTAGGATTATAAAAGAAGATAAAGCCATAATTCATACTTCTAAAATCAGAGCAATATATAATTTTTAAAAGAAAGGAATTGACACTTCTTTGTATAAGAACCAAATAGAGATTCTAGGAAAAAAAAACCACAATATTACCACTAACATAAATAAAAGAAAAATATCATAGATAGAAAGTATAATAGGATAGTAGTCATTGATAGATTATTTTTAAAAATATTTTTAAATATAAAAATATATATTATTTTTAAAAACATATGTAAATAAACACAACAAAAAAGCAGTCCAAAGCAAAAGTTGTACTAAATGATGAAACACTATACACAACCCCTTCAAAGTCCAGAAAAATAATGACTAAGCCCATCATGACGAGAATTAATTCTATTCTATTCTAACATGAGCATTTTAAGTCTATTAACATTTCTGAAAGTGAGATATGCTTTTAAACAAATGATGTTTAGCAATGTGTCAGAGTTTTACCAACACAACTTTTTTCCTAACTTAGTACTAGGTAAATTCATGGGATATTTAAAAATCAATAGTGGCCCATAATTGAAGAAATCTTGTGTTTTGCACTGATGATGCATAATTTGCCATATTACCAGCCAAAGCAATTTGGCAAGACAAATATACCAGGTATAAGAATTGGAATGGAGGAGATATAATTATTGATATAGAGATCACGTAATTTATTCCTGGAAGATGTGTGAAAATAAACAGAGTAACCACTTAGAAAATAAAACAAAATGAATAAATAAGATTCCTCTCTCAATCTTTATGCCATATATAATTTGAAAAGGATTAAATATGTAAGTATAAAAAATGAATAAAAAATGGAAAAAAATATTTCAGAGAAATGGGGAGAAGTCTCAGGGAGCCAGTGTAAGAAAGGATATCTGACTCGTGGAGTTTTTCAACAACGTAACAGGTTTTTAACCAAATATTATGAGCAAAACATTATTTGAAATGTTGAGTAAGAGACTGGACTAATACCATCCAGGAATTCTAGGGAGGGAATCCTTGTGCTAGATTATCCCCTTACAATTCAATGGATCCATAATACAATATAACCTATGTCCATGGGCTCTCCAACAGGGAGGTACAATGAGAAGATTCCAGTTACAAATGGGAGACTGAATATGTGTGTTTACATCTCTCCCTACCATATCCCTCTGAGTCTGCATTAAAGAATTACAAACAGAATATATTCAGGAGCAATAAGAATGAGGGACATTTTTGGAGGGAGAGAATCTCTTACCGGATCCTTACCTCATTCAGTCAAATACAGTAAGACAAAGAGACTTTCCAGTAGACTTAAAGTTAACAGGATTTTTGAAAACGAATTTCTCTCATTTAAAAAAGTTACCAACCCATCTTAGTTTGTATATTGTACGATGTAAGGATTTTTGTTCTATTTTTTTAATTTTTTTAAAGTTTTTGCTTTAAATTCCAGTTAGTTAACATACAGTGTAATATTAGTTTCAGGCATACAATTTAGTGATTCAACACTTTTCGGCACAACACCCAGTGCTCATCACAAGTGACCTCCTTAATCACTATCACCTATTTGCTATTAATGTATATCACAATATTCTATCACCATGTATTAAGTAAACCATTATTTTCCCATTGAATAGAATATTTGGCCTTTACCGAGTTCCAAGATATATTTCAATCTATTCTTAGACTCCGTTCTCTTTTTCTGATCTTTTTCTCCTTTTTGTACCAATGGCATTGTATTTTGATCATAACAGCTTTGGAGTAAATTCTCATATTTAGCATATGCCTCCTGACAATTTTTTTGCTTCATACTTCTATTGGCTAATTTCAGATATGGAATATCCTAAATAAATTTAGAATTATTTTACCAAACAGGTAAAAGAAGATTCTTATTAAATTGCAACATACAATTTTGATGTAGAATTATTTCTTCTTATGTATTCTTCTTAGGTATTCTTCTTAAGTAGAATTATTTCTTCCCTTTTATAAGTGGATTTATCTTTGTATCAGGGTACTAGTTGACTTCCCATAAAATGTCTTTTCTTTCCCAGAAATGTTACGTTCCTTAGATTTAGTAAATTACATTGTTATATTCCCCATAGATTAGTTGCATTAATAGCACATGGTGGAGTTCCTTTAGTTGAGTACACTGGTGTTTTCTGAAGAAAATTCCTTTCGTCATTTGCTGAGACAATCTAAAATCTTTGTTGGGTCTCAGCTAGGTCCTCTTAGACAGAAGTAGCTAGACTGCATTATTTTTGCTTTTGTGGAATACTATTGAAGGAATTGCCCTTTGGCATTTGGCTTTTTTTGTTTACTTTGGAGAAATATTATAAGAAATGACACTAGGAGATTCATGGCTGTATTTACTGTAATGGTATTGTTGAGTGTCTTGATGAAACCTCCATCTGTGATTTCAATACCAGCCAATAGTTCAACAGCTCCTGAATTATTGGTTGGGTTGTTGTGTTAGGGATTTACCCGAATTTTCTAATTGATTAGTTTCTCTTTTCATTCACTACTAGAAAGTTCAAAGACAATATTTTGCATTTGGAAAGTAATGTTGTATGTAAACCCAAGTCTTTTGTTGTTGTTTTATTTCCCTCCATTATCTTTCCTTGGCCTGGATTTTCTTACTCCCTTTTTATCTTCTCTTGCTGTATTTTACATCTGGTTTTAAGCTACTTGAAAAGAATTTACAAAGAAAGGGCATAAATAAATATTGAAGCATATGGATGACTAAAACCATTTTTCTTAGCTTCTGTTTCTTCACCTGAGGCATCCCTGCCCCCTACATATCTCTGATTATTTAAGCATTTTTTGATAACCCTTTAAAAGTTAGCACCCACGCTATCCCCAGCTTTCCCACTTCATTTTGCTCCACAAGATTCTCCATTACCTGACATGCTAGATATATTTTGTTGCTGTTTGTTTTCTATATCCTTCTACTAGAATGTAGTTCCATATTGACTGCTTTATACCCAAACCATATGGGTAAATGTTTGGGTAAATTTTAATGAATATCTACTTTAACGCAGTTCCATAAAAAAGTAATGGTATGACATATTTTGAAATGACTCATATAGCCCAGTACACTAACTTCTCTTTCTTCTCCTCTTTCTTTACTTTTAAAGAAGGCATGGTCGACGATGCTCTGGATATAATGTATCTTGATAGGATCCCCGGATGTATGGCTGCTTGAGAGTCTCTCCTATTTCAACACTAAATGCCAGTCTTGGAGGACAATTTCTATTAAAGATTCAGATACTTAATGCTTTGGAATAATAATGGAATACAATCATATTTATTATTAGCTTTTGATGGCAGGGAACATGTCTATTTTGCTCACCATTGCACACCTACATCAAGGCAGTCAGTCATTAGCACAAAGCAGGAGATTACCTATTTGTTGAATAATGAATTAATAATAATAATAATAAATTAGTAGCTTTCTTAAGAGGTCATTATGTTCTTATAATTCTGATAAATATTTGAACTAACACCTATTGTAATTTCTCATGTAATAATGTGAGTTGAATACTGTTATTATCTACCCTATTTTTCGATTGTTACCCCTATTTTTCAGCTAAGAAAACTGAGGCTGAAAGAAATTAAATAATATGTTTCATAAACTTACACAGGTAATAAGCACAGAGCTGGGACTTGATTCAAGACATTTCTGATTCTAGAACCATACTCTTAAATTTCAGTACCATTGCTTTGGACATGATTTTTATTCTTTTTTCATGCCAGTTATATTTCTTTTGTGTATCATCCTAATTGGCTCCATCCTTCAGTAAAAATGTAGATAGCCCTAACCATGGATATTGCAGCCAGGTTTTAGTGCTGCAAGGCTTCCTTTTTCCAAGAAAAAAAAATGTAGTTGTTATAAAAATGACTTCTGATCTCTTAGATTGTCTGATAAGCCATGTATAATGCCTGAGCTAATCTTTTCTGAAAGCTCTTTGGGCAAATTGCTAACACTCAGGTCTGACAGTTTAATGCTATTACACTACAAAATATATGTTCTTTCCCAAAATAAACATGTTTTATAATAGCAATACAGATGTCGTCAAGGGGCAAGGTTATCGGGAGATAATTAGACCCCAGAGAGATTACAGGCTCTTAGATCATGAGAGCAGTATTGCGAGCCTGCCTTATTAAATAATTGTAAGAAAGTCAAAGTCAACTATAAATACACACATTTCCCTGTAATTACTTTAAAAAGTACAAACCCAAGGTGCATGCCGATGTGCTGAGATGATAAGGCTTCTCTCTCCATTACGCTAAAATGTCTAAATATAACCTAGAAAACCAACTTTCAAATTGAATTTTAAATAAGATGGTGAAACGAAAGACACCTCTTCCTTCCTTTGCTAACATTTTTAGGTTAGCTGTTTTAAGGACATTTTTAAACCCTGGCAAATGAGTGGCTGAGTTCCAAGAAATAATCCTCCCACCCTATACTTCATACTCCATAAAAAATATAATAAAAATCTAATTACATAAAATTCTCCAAATATGTCCCTGTATATTCACACTTAATAGTCCCTTGTCCTGAAAGATCTCTCACTCTCCTTAGACTAAACTTGCTAACCAGAAGCTGACATCAATCTGAAAAACTCGTACATCATCCTCAAAAATAGCTTTATTCAAAGATTTGTAATGATAATAATAATAATAATAATAATAATAAAAGGTTTGTGAAATCTTTCCCTTGTATCACTAATCACCCCATCTTATTAACATCAGAATGTTTAAATATTTCTTCTTTGGTGTTCCATTAACATCTTATGATCGTTTTTATTAGCACAGTAATCTGTGCTATATTACACCATACATTTACAGATGTTGGACCATGTTAGATTAAGTACAAGAAGCAAACATCCCCAGTTATGCTTTAGGAACAAATAAGCCCTACCACAGTGCCAAGCACAAAGCATTTGCTTAATAAATATTTACTGAATAAATGAATAAAGAAATTAATAAGGTGAGATTGTCCAAAGCAGGTAAATAGAATCAACCATCATTTAAAGGGAAATTATTTTCACTAGGTATGTCCATTGTTCACTGCTTCCCTTGTTAATCACAGAGTGGGTCTATAAATTCTGTTCTCCACGGGGAAAGGTTCTTTATTTAAGAGGAAACTTTGGAACACTGAGATTCTCATTCCTATGCAAACAGCTTCCATTTATATTTAATCTCCCTGAGGGACCTGGTTTGTCTGGTTTGGTGCTGCATCCCTAGTGCCCAGAACACTGCATGGTACAAAGCAGTCAGTGCCTGACTTCCAGCCTGTGAGGGCCCTTTTCCATCTGTTTCTCGTAAAGCATTTACATAACTTTCCCAGAGCATCACAAATAATTAGTGACAAAGCTGAAATTCTAAATAAGATCTTCTGTGTCCAAGTACGTGCATTCTCCATGAGATTATTTCCAGTTGCCGACCAATCCCAGTTAAGGCAACCATACTAAAATTGTTTTGTTGCTTATCTTTGTATTTGATATTTCACAGAAGATACCGTGAAGTATCTTCTTCCTTTTGGTCCTGGGTGCACTTTTTAGTTTCAAGAGTCTGAAATCCTACCCTAACCACGAATCTGGTCATTTCATTTTCTACCCCCACCCCAGCTTTATTGAGATATAAGTTGCATATCTTTAGGGTGTACAACGTGGTGTTTTGCTATATATACAGGCTGAAATGATTACCACACTCAAGTTAATTAACATATTTATCACATGGTTACCTTTTTTGCGTATGGTGGTTATTTAGTCACTTATTTCTTCTATTGGCCATACAGCAGTAACCTAACAAAAGGCACTGCCTATGAAGTCTTTGCAGGCTCATGGAATCAGAGAATTCAGTCTACAGAGAGTACAAATGATAGTTTCTTACTGTTGTTTTGCTATGAGCATGTACTTTCTAGACTCTCTACTATGTTTATAGTTAAAAATTGTGGGGCACCTGGGTGGCTCACTCAGTTGAGCATCTAACTTCTGCTCAGGTCATGATCTCACAGCTTGTGAGTTCAAGCCCCACATCAGCCTCACTGCTGTCAGCACAGAGCCTGCTCCAGATCTTCTGTCCCCCTCTCTCTGCTCCTTCCCCACTTGTGCTCTCTCTCTCAAAAATAAATAAATCTTTTTTAAAAAGGTGTGTTCATTCAACTATTCACTGCATTCCTTTTTAATTCTACATTCAATCAACAAGGATTCCTTTACATTTATACTTTCAGGGGTTTCTTTTCCAAATTTTAACAAAAATTTAAACCTAAGTTTAAGAAAAATATCCCAGTAATGTATTTGAAGCTTGGTTGCTGGCAATAGGTCTCTCTATTATTTTGGATGGGAATATTCAGATTGAGATATTGCAGAGCATTTTTAGCCACAAAGACAGAATAAATATCATCCAAAGTTATATTTTTCCATGAGTACATACATTAGTCAAGCTATGTTATACTATAGGAACAAATAAGTCCATGAATATTCTAGTAGCAACAAAAAGTATATTCTTTGTTTCCGTCATGTATCTAAAGTGGACCCTTTCTTGGAGTAGAACTTGAGGTAGAAAGTGGAATCTGCTAGACATAATCACGCAGTGACTAAGACCGCTGGAAGCTATGGAATGTTGGAGCCACACCATCTGGAGCATGAAGGCTCTGGGCTGGAATACAATGAAAGGGACGGCATGGAGCTGGTCTCCCGTTTTCAAATGCCTCATCCTTAAAGTGACGTTTGGTGATTCTGCTCACATGTCTTTGGCTCTTTGGCTAGAATTAGTCACATGACTCCCAAAAACACCGAAAGGAAGATTAGGAAATGTGAGGGAGCAGATAGATATTTATTGACCAAAAAATGCCTTTGCTACACCAACCAACAAAGCTTGTTTGGAAATAAATTAACCTAATCGAATCCTTGAGACTAAGGATAAATTTTCATGACATGTGCCGATTTGCCAGTAATGTAGTTTTCACTTCTTCAGCGAAAGTTTTAGGATAAATGGTACCACACATTGTTTGTACTAGTTGATTCCTGAGAAAAAAGTGGGGGAAGAAAAGAACTCACTGTGTGATATATCTTAAAAAGAGTACATTTCTATCTTTAGCACTTTTTTTTGTAGCTGAAAAATTTAAACATTAACCAAAGCTATCTCTCTCTTCTTTTTTCCATCCTTAAGATAGACTCCTTCCTTCTATAAGATTCCAGAATATTAATTGATGGATCCAGTGAAAATGAATGAGTCTTATCCACATTATTTAATGGGCAAAAGAGCTCATGCTAAATAAAGATAAAAATGTAGACTTCATATATTCTATGATGTTGTAGCAGGAAGTGTTCATATCCATGTGAGGATGAATGAAAGGCTATGATGAGTCACGATGGAGGGTGTTACTCACTCCCACCCACTAGCCTTACTAATAGTTTTGTAAAGTAGCTATTTTTTCTTTCACTCATTCATTCATTCCCAAATCAATTATCGAATGTTTACAATATGGCATGCTTTGCTCTAACTCTGCAAAATAGAAGTACATAAAACAAACAGGCTTCTTATGCAAATGGAACATAAATTCTAATATGGAAGGACAGAGAATAGACAATTGAAGTCCAAGAATTATACGGAAAAGAAAAAAACAAATAAAACATGGCAGCAGAACAGAGAGTGACTGGCAAGCAATGTTCAAAGATATGCAGTTATTCGATATTATAGGCCAGAATGGAGGCTGTTGGGTTTGGCATCTGAGGTTTTACTGGTATCCCTGGATGGAAGGGAAAAAAATCAGACTGCATCTTGTTGGGTGACATATGAAGAAATGGTTTCAAGAAGGTTGATTATAAAGAAATAAGCCATTGTTTGTAGAGGAGGCAATGGTGAAACCAGACAGCTCTATTGTTATTTTGCAATGAAGAGGTGATTCTTTGTGTATTTCTTATTGCACTTAGACCTTTCTTTTTTTAAGTTTATTTTTTATTTTGAGAGAGAGAGAGAGAGAGAGAGAGAGAAAGTGAGCAGGGGAGGGCAGAGAGAATCCCAAGCAGGCTCCACATCGTCAGTGCAGAGCCGACGTGGGGCTCCATCCCACAAACTGTGAGATCATGATCTGAGCTGAAGTCAAAAGTCTGACACTTAACTTACCGAGCTACTCAGGCATCCCTGCATTTTGAACTCTCGATTATACTTTTAGTAAAAATGTCTTAGCCCTAATAGAAAGATAGCTCGTATTTACTGATTCACTGTGAGTCTGACAAAGTCACAATAACTGTCACTACAATCTAATGAATTGCTAATATTCTTTTTTTACTATGCAGCTGACAGTGTCTTAAGGTAGCTCCCACGACCCCTGCCTCATGGAGTTCATGCCTTTTTTGAGATCCTTCCATTTCGAGTGTAGATGGAACCTATAGGATATGGCAAGGGTAATAGGATGTACATATTCCCTACACAAGCTTCATAATGACAAAATAAGCAAGTTCAACAATGAGATAGAACCTATTTTCTTGGCCCTGTGAAAGTCTTTATATGTGACACTGGTTTTTAGTGATGGTTATCTTAACATAGGTGAAATAATTATGCGCTCAAAGACTGTATACTCACATGGCATCTTTATAAACGAGTAGGAAATTCATCTTGGCTAGCTCTTCCTAAAATCGAGATGGCTGGCAGAAGACAGTGGTGAAGGAGTTAAGAGAGACTGCTGCTGACAAGTCTGCCTAAATCAAGTGCCTGTTAGCAACAATGGAGAACCGGGAAGGGGGGCGGGGGGGTGGTGATAACAGGAGGAGGTGAAATAAATAGTCCTTCTCGCCAGCACAGACCTCACTTCTATAGGCAAGAGGGGAATGGCAGAGACAGTTATAAAGGGTCTTTTATGCAAAGCAATCAAAGGGCTATGATGAAAATACAATATAAAATACACTCTTAGCATATTAGCTGACAGCTAAGCCTAGACAAATAAGAGTATTTTCAATTTGCTCTTAAAAGTCTCGAAGGAGGTGGAAGTTGTTACAGCTGCAGGGAAAAAAAAAGGTGAGTTTGAATGCAGCCTGAAGAAAATATCCTTGCCCTTATTGAATCAAGCGGAACAGGGGCCACTACTCGAAAGCAAATCCCCAAAGATAGATGGTATATAAGCAGGAGATTCTCTAAAAGGAATTGAGGTCTTGGTTGTAGAAATCTCTGAAAATCAGAGATGGAGTCTATAGATGAGCCAGGGGTCCGAGAGAAAAGAAAGACCACTCCATTAAATGCAGACAATAAATACAGCTGGGTTCCAGGGAAGACACTCGCTGATCCCAGGGTCTGTAGAGCTAAATGTCAGTGCGAGTGCAACAAGTGTGCAGACCTAATGTCTGAATCCTATGGTTGACACCCTCACTGAGGACTAACTTATTTTTATGCAAAGCAGTCAAAGGGCTATGATTAAAATACAATATAAAATACACTCTTAGCATATTAGCTGACAGCTAAGCCTAGACAAATAAGAACATTTTCAACTTGCTCTTAAAAGTCTCGAAGGAGCTAGAAGTTCTTAAACACAATAAAAGCCTAGTTTGGGGATGGGTGACACTAAACGCAGAAAGATGTGTAGATAGAAACAGGAATCTCTGTAGTTTGATTGTAAAATACAGCTGATGTTGTTACTATTTTGCTCAAAGTCCACCATTGGCTTGGCATGTCTTTCACAACAATATCCAAATCTTGTTCATGGCTTACAAAGCTCTTCATGACCAGATCCTGGTCACTTCTCTGCCTCCATGTCTTTCTACTCTTATGCTCCCTGGATCTTATATTACAGGGGAAGTAGATGATACTATCAGGTTTCACCTCTGTGTCTTCTTACTACCAAATACCATGCCTCTAACCACATACTTTTCTCAGTAGTGGCTTGCTGGGTCCCCATACACTTTGATTTTCTAAATATTTCAGGACCATCCACATGTTAAATAATTTCTTCTAAGAATTTTCATGGGATCAAGGTTAAGCTATTTTTTGAGAGCCAAATGTTTATTGTTCCTAGATTTCTGATGCCTCTGGACTTCTCTATGATTCCTTTACATTCACTTACACATTGCATCCCTTAAAAGTGTTTAAAATTTATGAATCGATTTATGATCTGTGAACATATCCCAAGTATGTACATTTAAGTACAGCCAATTGTTATATGCATTGATCTCACTAAGATTCACTTTTAAACATAAACATGGAGAAAGAATGTGAATTGTAACAATTGCTGAACCATAGACACATCTGCTATGATGCTAAACAATCCAGACTACAACTGACTTCTTTGATGGGGGTAAGAGTCAGACCATCTATCTGTAGAGACTATGACTCCTTTCTAAGTTAAAGTCAGATGATATTGGCTGCAGTGAAGCCAATTCTATTGAAGTTGCCCACTAGGAAAGTTCGGGAACTCTTTCTAAAGCCATCTTGCCGGACATTCCACTTATTCTGGTGATAAGTAAGACTATAAGCATTTCAGTGTGCCCATGCTCTTGCATGGGTCTCTCTTTCCTATAGTGATCTTCCTATAGTTTTCTTTTTGACTGATGACGTCCCTACCCAAATTTTTCTGTAGATATCTTTTTACCCTCTGTATCCTTTCTTTCTCATTCAGTGAGTGCCTTCAGTGCTCCTTTCACCTTGATGGCTTTTATTCATTAATTCATTTTCTGAGTTCCAGTTGCGTATTCTTAATATGAGCCCTTCTTTGCATGGCCAGCCAACTCCTGTTCTTTCAGATCTTGACTCTGAAATGATCACCTTCTCAAACCCTTCCCCTGTCTTTATGTACCTACATCAGTTGCCTTATCATGCATTGTACTTCCTCCAAAAATGCATTTATCTCACTACTGACTGTTTTCTCTTCTATGTGGCCTACTAAACTGTAAGGTCTCCAAGGGAAAAGAGATTTTGGTGTCTTTCACATTTTTATCACTACCATGTAGTTTCAGGTAGAACCCAAATGCACCCCAGCATTAGCTTTAAAGGGTAAATAATCTATAACCTAGAGAAGCAAAGTCTGATGGATAGAGCGCTAGAGGAAGTCATCAGACACTAAGAGAAGATGAATGACATGTTTTTTCCTTGGGTTTACCTTTTTCTTGAACATATATTTTATAGTGGCATTTCTTTCTGTAGCATGTTTTGCCTTATTATGAAACCTTCTAGATAACTGGAATTATAAAAATACAAATTACATGAAACTATATAAAAGAGAATTATATAATGATAGGTAATATAATTATTTAACATCCACCTAACTTACCCTTTTATTTTAAGTATTAACAATTTGTAAATAGAAGTGAAGCCCTTCTGTGCATTTCTTTGTGATGGCATTTTATCTCCATAAATGTGTATTTGGCATTTTTTTCTTGTAGTTTCTATTCTTTTATCACATATATCTATATCAACAAAGTATATCATTTTGTTTTTTATGTTCTAAAGCTTTGTTTAAATGTTGTCATAAAGTACATACTAAACAACTGGGTTGTTTTGCTCAATACTTTGTTTTGAGATTAGCCAAACACTACTGGTTCATTTTTTTTTTTAAATTTTCCTGATCACAATGTATTTTACTGTTATCCCCTCTTTTTATACCTTCAATTAAATTGAGGAAGGTTTAACCAATTCATTCATAATTTCCTCTGCTAGTTTGAAAGCTATTATTGGTATTTCTTATTTTAGTTATTAAAAATTTTAAGATACAGAATGAACTACAATTTCTCCTAGACACATGAGGTATTAGGCTCTCTACAAAACTATTTTATAGTAGATAAGTACATTTATCATAATTTAAAATTTCTCATTAGCAAGGGTTTTCCCTCTTATTTTCCATAATTTCTCACTAGGTTTGTACTCTTCTTACTTATGTACATCACCACTTTGTGTCTGAAAATGTATTGCTTTTGCCCTAACATTTGCATAGTATTTTAGAAGGGTATAAAATTCTAGTTTTACTTTTATTTTATCTCTAATTTTGATGATATTTATCAATTTTTCTGGAAAAGGAGGTTTGCTGTCAGTCTGATCACTCTTCCTTTGTAGGTAATCTGTACTTTCTCCCTGATAGTTTTTGAGATTTTTTTTTATCTTTATCTTAGGTGTTTTCCAATTTGGTTATGGTTTTTCTATGTGTGGACTTATAATTGTTGGGTTTTTGTCTTAGTACTTAGCATTGCCAATCAATTTGTATTTCAGCAATAATATATTCATTGATGCTTCCTACTGTTCTTTCTTGTCCAATCTCTATACATCTTATAAATATATATTTTAGCTCCACAATCTTTCTTTCATATCTTTTTACCATGCTAATGTATATTTGTAATTTCATTTTCTTTCCATGATTCTTTTGGAATTAATTCCTCAATCATCCCTATTAAAGTCACTATTGACTTCCATATTGCCATAACCAATAATCAATTCTCAGTTCTTTTTTTTAATTAATTTCTTTTGAAACACAGACAGTGAGCAAGTGGGGAGGGGTAGAGAGAGAGAGGGAGAGAGAAAATCTCAAACAGGCTCCATGCTGTCTGTGTAGAGCCCCACATGGGTCTCTATCTTGCAAACTGTGAGACCATGACCTGAGCCAAAATCAAGAGTTGCACGCTTAACTGACAAAGCCACTCGGGCACCCCAGTTCTCAGTTCTTATCTCACTTTACCTTTCAGGAGGATTCATCTTAGTTAATCGCTTCTTCCTAAAAGTACCTTCTTTACTTGTCTTCTCTTGGTGCTGTTCCTAATTACAGTTTACTCTTCAGCTATTTCCTCTGCAGCCTCTTTCTCATATTCTTAACCTCAAAATAGTGGTATGCCCCAAAGCACCATTCTTGGATGTTGTTGTTTCTTTATCTACTCTTAATCTCTATGTGGCTTTATTTCATTTCATGTCTTAATATAATACATCTAGTGTAGATGGCTATCTAATTTAAGGCAGCAGCTCTAGCCATCTGCATGAATGCCATCACATATATGCAAAGCTTATTCAACTTCTCTCTTTGGATGTCTAGGGCATCTCAAGATTAATATGTCCCAGATTTTAAGTCTCCATATTTGTTCCTGACCCAGCAATTCCTCATCTCAGTATATTAGTTATGTATCTATCTTGTTCCTAGTATGCCACACATTAACATCACCCTTGACTACTCTCTTTTCCTCATATCCTGTTTCTAGTCTGTGGAGCTTATCTCATGAAGATATAGCAAATCTGGCTACTTCTCATCACCTCCACTCCTATCATCCTTATCAAAACTAATACCTTTTCTCATCTTGACTACTGAAAATACTTTCTAAGTGATCACCTTTCTTCCACTTTTTCCTTGACTGCTACTTCAGTTTATTCCCTACAAAGCAACTAGAGTGAATCTTTCAAAGAACAATCAAATAATAGCTTTCCTCAAACTTCTAATTGCTTTACATTAAATATAGAATAGAATCTGCAGTCCTTATCATATCTTATAAGACCTTACATGATTTGGCACCTGGCTACCTGTATAAATTAATTTCTACCACTCTCCTTTTAGCCTACTACACAACTGCCACACAAGTGTCTCTTCTTCTTGTTCTTATAACACACTAACTCTGCTCATATTACATGGCCTTTGTACTTGCTGGGTTTTCCTTTTCTGCATGGCTGATCATACACTTTATTTAAATATCTACTCAAATGCAACCTCTTCGTGGAGAACTTCCTTAATATTCCCATCTAAAATGTCAATCACCAAGATAATTGACCATTCCTTTACTATATTTTCTTCACATCACTAACTGTGCTTCATGTAATTTATTTTTTGACTGATTTCTCCTACTAACATATGCACTCTAGGAAGGCTGTATAGTTTGCTTTTGTATTCTCAATGTGTGGAATAGTGTGTGGAACATATTAGGTGTGTAACTGATATATTTTATTAAATGGATGCTATTTTCCAACTCATTAAATAACTCTTTGTCTGTGTTCTGTGATTTATGTTGAATAAGAAACTATAATAAATAACTATAGTTAATATTTTTAAGCTGTCTAACTCGTTATTTTTCTTGTCTACCTATTGTTTGTTTCTTTGTTTTCCTTTAATAAACTACATTTCTCAAAATAGGTATTTTTCCTTAATGTATCTCTTTCATATTCCTCAATATACTTATTTTAAAACCCTTGTCAAGGAGCACCTAGGTGGCTCAGTAAGTTGAGCATCCAACTTTTGATTTCAGCTGCTTGGGATTCTCTCTCCTTCTCTTTCTGCCCCTCTCTCTCTGTCTCTCTTGTGGTATCTCTCTCTCAAACACTCAAAATAAATAAATAAACATAAAAAAAACCTTGTCAATATGTTCTAAAAGATAAGTTTCACTAAGGTACATTTATAACCCAATAATTTTTTCTGTTGTTTGTTTTCCTAACAATTTCCTTATGAAACCATTCAAAACAGAGACTTAAAAACAATAAACATTTATTATCTCTCAGTTTCTTGAGTCCAAAATGCAGGAAAAGCTTAGCTGGTTGGTTCTTGTTTGAGGTCTTCCATGAGCTTGTATTTTAGGTATCACCTAGAGTTGTGGTACTCTGAAGTCTTTACTGGAACTGCAGGATAGCTCACTTATATTGCTATTGGTAGAATGTTCTATCTTTCAACATTGAGATATCTCCATAAGGCTGCTTGGGAAATCTCTAACATAGCATCTGGCTTCACCAGAGTGATGTAAAAAGCAAGATGGATGTAATGTGTTTTGTATGATCTAGCCTAAAAAATCATGCCCAATTATTTCCACAATATCTTATTGTTATAGAAGCCAGCCCTATTCAATATATGAGGGTAAAAAAGGCTTAAAAATCAGAAGATAGGGACAGGGAGCTCCTCAGAGACTGGCTACCACAATTGTCTGTTAGTTTTACAAAATCTCTAATGTTGGGTCAAAAGTCCTGCCTAAAAGTGATATTGGAGACTTCAAGCTAGTGGATACAGTTGTCTAAATTTTTCTGATTTTTTACAACTTCAGCCTGCTACCTATGGCCAACAATCAAGCAGTGAAGTGATTTCTTCCATTGCATCTTATGAACCTTTCTTCAGTCTCTGATTTCTAGCAATAAACCTAAATGAGGTAATTTGCTCACGTGGGGCAATTTTAGCCTCTCCATTCTTCTCACTTATGGACATAGAGCTCATCAAATGTGTGTTTTAGTTTCATGCAACATTTGTGTTCTGATTCTGGTGCATGGAGACTTTTGCATTTATCCCAAAATATGACATATGTGTGTATATATATATAATCTATATACATGTATAAAATCCATCATTAGTATGAATTTGTTATGGAATTAATATTTTAAAGTATAAAGTCACAATTATAATTGGAATTTTTCCTGACCACTAGCCAGATGCCAAACTTAATGCATGATCTTAAAATTTGTATAGTACAAGTTTAAAATCAGTTTATGCATGGCTTCTGGGGGAAAAAAGCTGGTAGTGGTCTCCGGGGAGTCATAAAGGTAAGCAGAAGAAAGTTTGGTTATATCACCTTGACTCAATTTGAGACATGGGTGGGAAAACAGCATAAAATTGGCCATAATGATCAAGCAGATCCTTGGCTTCAGAAAAGTAAAGGTAAGATGGCAGCTTTCCTAGAACACTGCCATCAATCACAAATTGGTATTTAATTATGACTCTATTATGGTTTGAGAATACAGAATGGGTAAAATGTAGAATAGAATAAAATTCAACACTGCATGTACTGATAGTTACTGCATTATTCTTTTGACAGGTGGACAATTATTGAAGCGGTATTCATTTGTATAGTAGAGATGACTTTATTTTATTTGGTTTCTTTCTAATTTTGTTTGGCATTTCTCCATTAGTGAATCTCTTCACATTAATTGCAATTCCACTGTTTGGCCTGATCTGACTGTCGCAATGCATATGATATCTTATTTACTTATTTGTAAATTATCTTGTAACAAACTATGAGATCCATGTCCAAATGACTATCATCACTCAAATGGTCTTGGAAAATAATGGGTAACATTATAAAGGTCAATACTCAAGCAGGAAATTATTTTGACTAGTGAGATTGAGAATTTATTAAGAATTACCCTTCCATGCTGTTACCAGTATGTCTCTACAAGGTCAATTTCTCTGTCCAAGATAATGAGAGCATAGAAAAATTCAAGTACATGTAGGCTGTCAATTATTGTTCTCTGAAAGGATAAATAGACTTTTATATGAAACATTAAAAATGTGTAGTCTTCTGCCAAGAAATAGTGTTTATATTCAAAGATGAAATAAGTACATGACAAGTAGAGCACAAAAGGGAGTTGAAATCTCAAAGATGATTGAGGTGTTATCAGGGAAAGAAAAATGTATAGATTTTAAGAGAATCCATGTTCAGACTGAATATGACATGTAAATGACCTTATCCTCTGACTTTGAATATTAAAATACACCATAATTCCAGCAAAGTGGATGATTTGGGGGAAAAATTGATTTTGCAATCCTCAAGAAACTGAGGAGTTAGGGAAAAGAATTCAAGAGATAGCTATTTCCAAATCAAATAAGCAGAAAATGGATACCCTAAAGATCCAGCACATCAGAATGAGAGAGCTCTGTCTACAGTGAGTGATAGCTATGTGCTAGGTCTTGTGAAGTACTGTGTAGGATACTTTGGGTGCCAATAATTTGCAAAAATGAAGTCAAGTGTTTAAATCTATTACTAGTTGCTAATGGAGAATAAAATAGTTTCTGGATTCTTAAGTTCATGCACAAACTGAAATTTCAAGTTCATGTTGGCCTTCAGATTCCCTAGTTTGCCAAAAAATTCTAAGAGGGCACTGAAAATAACGTCAAAGGAACAAGAATCACAACCAGGTTCAAAGAGACTGAAGAGATAATCTACATGAGTACAATTGACCTTTGTGTTGAGATGGAAGGTTGATGTTATGAATGTGGTATATTTCTTTGTATTTCTTTAATTCTAATAATACCCAGATAATGATTTTTTTGAGTTAAAGCATACCTAATGTATAATATTACAGAAGCCAGATTATGGAATTGTTTAGGAAGCATCTTGAAATCTATGCAACACATATAAATACACATTTGAGTCAACCAATGCTAATGTTAACTGAATCTGCAAAAATTTGTGGATGTCATTCATTGTGAAACATTAATCATTGTATGTTTTGCCCAACACTGGGAAACAATGGAAGGGCCTGCTACCAACTTCATATTACAGCCATGCAATAGAAACATATTTTTTTAAGTATTATGCCTTTATGGGTTGTATATTAGAAAAATGAAACTACTTTTTAATATTTTACATAATGCTTTATATCTATAAACTCATTCTAGCCTCACAGAAATTTTCTAAGTAGTTAAAATGAGGATAATCATCTCCATTTTATGGAAGTTACACCATAAAATTTTTGAGGTCACATTAATTTACCCAAAGGATTATCTTTAGTCAATGAAGAAGGTTAAAGTCAAACACAGGCTTTCTGACTCCTTTCATGAAATCCATCCTTCAAGACGCAGCACAAATCCCCCCCCCCACCCCCCTGCAAAGGAAACATTTGACTTTTCTTTGCCAGTACTTGTCAATACTGCAGGTACATTTCCCATGAATCACTTGCCATGTTGTATCCAAATCCAAAAAGAAGAGCCACACTGAGGGAGATAAATACATATGTATAGAAAAAAAAAAAAAAAACTGCACCAAATTTAAAGCCAGAATCTTAGTTCTTTAGATCAGTTAAGGCATTTTTCAAAACACACAAAAACTTTTGGAAGGAATAGTAAGAACTAACTAGCATAAGAGAACTGATTGTGATTAAAATTTTGTGGAGGTAAACACAGGGATTAGGTAGGGGCAGCCATTTTTAATTTTCTATACCAGTCGGGAAATCTATGTAGGGCACTTATTTTGCTCATTTACATATCTTAGGAAACCAAATGAATTATTTGTCAGAAAGAATTATCTGGAAAGAAATTAGTGAGCTCACTGTTGCATATCTTTGTGGATATTGCTACACCAAAATTAATTACAATTATTAATAACCGTTTTCTCTGGGGATGCTTCTTCTGCCACCCAAATAAGTCATTCTGTGTTCAAGCTGAATGTGGTCTGTATTTTCTTCTAATGCTACTGCATATTTTAAGAAGTCTAGAAATAATAGTACGTCTGGATCAAAGAGTTCTTACATTTTTAGAAAAGTAAGAACATGTTAGTAATACAGCTACTCAAAAATTGACATCTTACAGAAATAAGTATATAGGTTAGCAAGAGCAACTGGCCTTACAAGAGTGCAGTATCTGGCAGTATTTCTCACCTAGAAAAGTCTATTATTAATAATCCCATGAATATTAATAGGAGTTTTCCATTTACATGGCAAAGAAAATAGCCATATATGTTGTGAAACTATTAAATGACCATCTATCATAGCTGGACAAAACTGGCTGCATTTAGTGGGATGCTGGCTGAAATAT